>NW_015536473.1:159555-175028 GCF_001515605.1 Sinocyclocheilus anshuiensis | reverse complement strand
AAATAAAATTATTTTTTTTTTTTTTTTTTTTTTTAGTAAGTGATTTAATTTTTTATTTAAAAAAAATGTTTTAGCTTTACTTATGATTTAATTATTAAAATTCCATGAACTCTTATTTTAATTTTAATAACTCTTATTTTTAATTTAACTATTAACATTTCATCAACTTTATGTATTTCCCCTACAAATCCCGGTTTAAGGAAGAAACACTTTGCCAGATAATATACTGTAGTTCATTGCCATAAATGGCCTAAATTTATGCTAATGTAGTGAGTTTAAGTGAAGTTGCAAAATACAGATGCAGCTGCGACTGCATGTTATAAATTAGAATACATAAAGTAACATAACTATGTCATTTATAAAATTGAATGCTTTCTCCACCATCACAGATGCTTGTGGTCCTCTGGCTCAAGAGTCCGATTTCATTGTTGTCTTCCATTCATGTGCATTTGACTCCAGTTCCTGGCAGAAGTTAGTGTATGTGGTTACACTGATCGCCACAATGCAAACATACTGCTCTATTAACTCCCTGTGAAAACCCAGCTAAATTAAAAGGTCATTCTTCTGTTCCTAGGAGAATGCTGTCAAATTCTCTTGTTCCCTCTTTCTGCTCTGCTGAGTTCCTTTGTGTTTGCTGTGTCCCACTTACTACAATAAGCTGTGTTTGATGAGAACAAGCAGTGCCATTAAACCTCATATCGAAAGACAGGAGCAGGACCATATCTCTCTCTGAGTAGTTGCTGATAGGTGAGATACAGAGGTTTCCAGAAGTGAAAGTTTCCAGCATTGTGTGTTACTATTTTTTGCAGCTCTAGGGGAGGAACTACAAAGATATTGAGAGGAAGCCAAGCATTCAGTAGTATATCATGTGTACCAGCCATATCCTGCAATCAGATGCCATCATAAATGACTTGTGGTCACATCAGTGTTCTCCATGTACTGTAATTCCCCCTATAGTGTAACCTAAGAATAAAAATAAGACATAACTGCAAGTAATGATGATGTGCAGTTCAGTGAGTCCAATGTCCATTAAGCAAACCCTGTGGTTAATTCAGTGAAGGATTTGTTAAACTGATAGTTCCAGAGTTTGTCTTTTGTAAGAATCAGACTGCATTGGTCATGCTTTAGGTTTGTTTTGCGTGAAAACAGCATATACAATGCAACAGAATAACATGTTTCTTCATGCTTGTGGAGATGTAGAGTATATAGTGTTCTGTAAACATCCTGACACTGTTATTCTCGTTAACAATCTTCTGTAGACTTAAAACTACATAATGCTCTGCCTTGGGTCATTCTAGACTAACAAACATCGAGGTCAGACAGGACAGTGTCAGGGTGAAAGGTACTGAAGAAGGCATGACTGCAATAGATTAACCCCAATCTATTCATAGACTTGCATTCTACTTTAAAGTCGGGCATTTAGTGTAATGGACTTTTTTTGGTGTACTTTTAATTACTCCTGAACAATGCACAATGAATCAGGTGTTTCCTAAAGTCATTTTCCATTTTTTCTTTTTTCATGCAGCGTTTAAATGTGTAAACTCACACAGGGACTATCTTCACCTGTGGACTGTGATGGCGTGAGAGATAAGCCTAATCCAGGTTTAATGCTGAGCAACTGCTTTGGCCACAATCAAAGACGGCAGAGATATTCTGGCCTGACTACTGAGAGATCACACTTTGATTCGCTCTTAGGAATCTACTCGAGTGCAACGGTCTCTTCTCTGAAATCAAAAAAAATCTCACTAAACCGTAACCATACATCTAAAACATTGCAAAATGCTAGTTGCAAATAATTTTCATTGCATATCCCAAATAAAATTATTTTTTTTTTTTTTTTTTTTTTTAGTAAGTGATTTAATTTTTTATTTAAAAAAAATGTTTTAGCTTTACTTATGATTTAATTATTAAAATTCCATGAACTCTTATTTTAATTTTAATAACTCTTATTTTTAATTTAACTATTAACATTTCATCAACTTTATGTATTTCCCCTACAAATCCCGGTTTAAGGAAGAAACACTTTGCCAGATAATATACTGTAGTTCATTGCCATAAATGGCCTAAATTTATGCTAATGTAGTGAGTTTAAGTGAAGTTGCAAAATACAGATGCAGCTGCGACTGCATGTTATAAATTAGAATACATAAAGTAACATAACTATGTCATTTATAAAATTGAATGCTTTCTCCACCATCACAGATGCTTGTGGTCCTCTGGCTCAAGAGTCCGATTTCATTGTTGTCTTCCATTCATGTGCATTTGACTCCAGTTCCTGGCAGAAGTTAGTGTATGTGGTTACACTGATCGCCACAATGCAAACATACTGCTCTATTAACTCCCTGTGAAAACCCAGCTAAATTAAAAGGTCATTCTTCTGTTCCTAGGAGAATGCTGTCAAATTCTCTTGTTCCCTCTTTCTGCTCTGCTGAGTTCCTTTGTGTTTGCTGTGTCCCACTTACTACAATAAGCTGTGTTTGATGAGAACAAGCAGTGCCATTAAACCTCATATCGAAAGACAGGAGCAGGACCATATCTCTCTCTGAGTAGTTGCTGATAGGTGAGATACAGAGGTTTCCAGAAGTGAAAGTTTCCAGCATTGTGTGTTACTATTTTTTGCAGCTCTAGGGGAGGAACTACAAAGATATTGAGAGGAAGCCAAGCATTCAGTAGTATATCATGTGTACCAGCCATATCCTGCAATCAGATGCCATCATAAATGACTTGTGGTCACATCAGTGTTCTCCATGTACTGTAATTCCCCCTATAGTGTAACCTAAGAATAAAAATAAGACATAACTGCAAGTAATGATGATGTGCAGTTCAGTGAGTCCAATGTCCATTAAGCAAACCCTGTGGTTAATTCAGTGAAGGATTTGTTAAACTGATAGTTCCAGAGTTTGTCTTTTGTAAGAATCAGACTGCATTGGTCATGCTTTAGGTTTGTTTTGCGTGAAAACAGCATATACAATGCAACAGAATAACATGTTTCTTCATGCTTGTGGAGATGTAGAGTATATAGTGTTCTGTAAACATCCTGACACTGTTATTCTCGTTAACAATCTTCTGTAGACTTAAAACTACATAATGCTCTGCCTTGGGTCATTCTAGACTAACAAACATCGAGGTCAGACAGGACAGTGTCAGGGTGAAAGGTACTGAAGAAGGCATGACTGCAATAGATTAACCCCAATCTATTCATAGACTTGCATTCTACTTTAAAGTCGGGCATTTAGTGTAATGGACTTTTTTTGGTGTACTTTTAATTACTCCTGAACAATGCACAATGAATCAGGTGTTTCCTAAAGTCATTTTCCATTTTTTCTTTTTTCATGCAGCGTTTAAATGTGTAAACTCACACAGGGACTATCTTCACCTGTGGACTGTGATGGCGTGAGAGATAAGCCTAATCCAGGTTTAATGCTGAGCAACTGCTTTGGCCACAATCAAAGACGGCAGAGATATTCTGGCCTGACTACTGAGAGATCACACTTTGATTCGCTCTTAGGAATCTACTCGAGTGCAACGGTCTCTTCTCTGAAATCAAAAAAAATCTCACTAAACCGTAACCATACATCTAAAACATTGCAAAATGCTAGTTGCAAATAATTTTCATTGCATATCCCGTTTTAGCATGCTCAGTTTGTATTGCCCTAATACTGTGTGCGCACAGCAGCTCATCGTATAGGTCATGCAAAAATACAAAAACCCACTCACCGCTTTCAGTGTCCCTTTGCTTTTCACCAAGCATGACCGTTCAAGGTTCTGGTAGCCTCCAATCACCTCAATCTCTTCTGCTGTAGGATACCGTTTCTTCCCTGCCTCCTTGGTGCTGCTGGGAGCAGGGGTGGTTATATGGACCTGGGGGGCCGCTTTGGGCACTGCAGGGGTCACTGTTGGGATGCCACCAGACGAGGCTGCCCCTGCAGGTCTTCTAGGGGTGATTGTGATGGTCGTTCCTCTCTTACCTGGTCCACCTGAGGCGCTCCTAATGGAAAAGAGAGGCGGAGATGGAGATGAAGAGGGGGATGCGGTGCAGGGAGAGGATGATGATGGAGAGTTTTGTTCTGGAGGTTTCTGAGAGTTTTCTGTTGCTTCTGTGTTCCGGGCGTTGATTGTGAATGACCTGACCTGCTGGGGTTTAGGGGGTTGTCGTTGGGCTTTCTGTTGGGCTTGTGGAAATCTGGGACTTGTAGGTGTTTGGGATTTCTGCATCTCTCTTAGTATGTCTGGTTTCTTCTGGCCCTCAGCTATCCTAATTTCTGGTTCTACAAGCGGACAACTCTCCATGGTGGGCTGTGCCTTTTTGTCGTTGTGGGAACCACATCCTGCTTCCTGTTCTCTCAGCTGTAGTCGTTCCACCTGCCGCTGTACCATCTGAGCACCTGTCGACTCCATCGTCTCGGTTTTGTCACCATCCCTTCCATGGTTCCACAGCTTAGCAGTTTCTGCCAGGATGTCCGGTGACGGTGCTTGTCTAATGGGGTTGTATTTACCCTGAGGTCCGCTGTGTTGGGGCATATCAGCTTTCCTTTCACTAATACACACTGCAGTCCTAGACCCCACCGTCTTGAGGTTATAGATCCGGCTCATGGCGTCCAATGAGTCTGAAAGTGGTGGGGAGGGAGAAAGAGAGGGAGGAAGGTACTCTTTCTCTAACAGTTCTTCCTCTCTTTCCTCTTCTTTTTCGTCAACGTCCTGTGTTCGCCAAACGATGCACGTCCCACGCTCCTCTACATCTCTCTCTGCTTCCCTCGGGCAGATATCGCTCTCTGATACGTCTCTGGAGATCTCCCCAACTTCTCTTCCTGTCGAAACTGACTGCAAGAGCGACAGAGAAACAGGAACAGGAAGTTGAGGGCTTGACTTTGCCATGCTAACGTCCTGTGTGACGTCAAACAGTCTGAGAGTCTGTAATGTGGTTTCTTCCTGTTCTCTCGCAGTTCCTCCTGCTTCTCTGCTGCCCTCTTCTTTGTCATCATCCCGTCTTTCCTTCTCTTGCTGACGAATTCTCTCTCTCAGAGACTCCACTCGGGTCAGAGATCGCCCAGACTTCCAGCTCCCTCTCCTCTCCACTTGTCCTCCATCTTGTTTATCCCCAGAAGGGAGACTCGCCCTCCTTCTTTCTGCTGATATATCGACTCCATAAAATACAGTCCTGGGAATGGTGACTCTCTCTTGGGTGCAGAGTTTGCTTTGGCCCAGTGTAAAAGTTTGTTGTGGGGGTTCTGAGATAAAATGTATTTCCTTAGTTGCTTGTTTTGGAAAGCTTTGATACTGCTGATGCTCTTTTTGATCCTGGTTACCCATTTCACCAGAGATCCTTGTCTCCATGTCTCCATGTGAAAACACATACCCTGCCCTCCTGAGTTCTCTGTCTGATTGGAGTTTTGCTATTTTACAGACTATGTCTTCTGTGTGTTGGGTAAGGACCGCTTGCCCAGCATAGGCTGAAGTTGGGCAACTAGAGTACGCAGAGGTAGTGTCAACACATTGGCACTGCATTTCTGCAGGGAAATCTATAGTACTGTCATCCGAGGGTGGGATATATATGCCATGGGGTTGTTTTGAAACTGCAATGGATAACTCATCCTGATTCCATCTCCTTTCAGATTCTGTTTTGGCCTTGGGTTCGAGTTCTATGGGTCTCTGTCTTACCGCCATTTCTCTCTCCACTCGCCTCTTATCTCTGTGTATCTCTTTATCTATCATTATCTCCCTCTCATTCTCCTCTCTCACGTTCTTAATCTCTCGTTCTGAGTTGATTTCTCTCCCATTGTGTTTGATAGGAACTCGTCGTGCAAACGCAAGTCCCTCAGGGATTTTGACGGAGGCCACAGTGAAGCCTTCTCCATCTAAACTAGACATCCATTCCTCTGTCTCTCCACGAACTGAGTCGTTCCTCTTATTTTCCACCCTTCTTTCTTTTTGTCTCTTTTCATGCATCACTTCATCAGGTTTGGGTTGACCCCATCGCCCGGTGACCTTTGGTTCACTTCTTGATTGATCGGTGACCCTTGTTTTGACCCTGCGGTCGGAGTACGACCTCTCCACCACCTTAAAATCTGTCTTTTCCTCACAATCTCTGGCCTCTTGTTGGCAAACCACACGGTCAGAGAAGCTAAAGGAGCGTTTGGGTACACCCCTGAATGTCGGACTCGTGTCTGTCTCCTCCGTACTCTGGTCCTCCTGCACAAACAGGTCTCCTGTGCTGTATCTGGCACGGTTCTTGCCTGGTTGGTTGAAGCCCTCAATGCTCTTGGAGCGCATTGGAGGTTTTGGGTGTTCACCGAACTTACTAAGCAGCTGACTGACCCGACCACTACACTCTGGAGTCCCCCTGTCCTTGTGGTTCAAGACTCTCTCTGCTTTTTGCATGACTGTCCTCGATGTCATTCGCATAGAGGACCATATCCCCTCTTTCTCTAAACGCTCACTTCCTCTTTCTGTGATCCCTGCCGTTTTTGTTTCCCTTCTCCCGTCTGTCATGGGAGGTTTGATGATCAGTACTTCTGAAGCCCTAATTTCCGTCACGCTTCCTCCGCCAGCTAGAAACTCCCTCAAATCCATCGTCATCCTTTTCTGTTCCTCCTCAACCTCCTTTTCTCCCTTATCCAGTTTTTCCTTACTATTTTTGTCTTTCTCAATAATGATAATATTGTTTGCCTGGATCGTGCGAAGACCTACGACCGGAGAAAATAGGGATGCGCTACTGTCTGCCTCCCTGCTTTCTCTCCCAGTGCTTCTGTCTCGCTCTCTTCCCTCACTTTTACTTCCCATCTTCTCGACCCACATCTCTCTATCGCGTCCTCTCCAAATCTCCTTCTCCGTTTCCTTATTTCTTTCTCTCCCTCTATTATTGGTGGCCTTTTTATATTCATTCTCTCCATCTCTAATCACCTCCTTCCCTCTGTTATCTCTCTTAAAGCTGTTCTCAGAGCGAATGAAGGGGCTCTGTTGGATGGGGCTGATGGTTTCTTTGGGTATCTGTTTTTGCATTTTGTACGCAGTCTGGTCAGTCTGGAGGTGAAGTGTGAAATTACTGTCCACCTGCTCCGTGACGATGTCCTCCGTAATGCCCAGGATATCTGGAGTATGCTGTCCTCCATCTCTCTCTTTCTCCCTCTCTCTTTCTTCATCCTGCTTCGCCCTCCTTCTCTGGATGATCCCCCGCTTCCAAGCCGGCATGCTGGCAAGCCGCTCCTCTTCCTCCCTCTCTCGTCTCTCTCTCTCCTCCTCCTCTCTTCGCTTTCGCTCCAGTAGCAGCTGCTTCCTTCCGGTAAAGCAGAGAGAGACATAACCACGGAGTACTCGATGAAACAGTGCTGTTTTACTAATCAGAACTTTTGCAGAAATGCAGTTTTATCCAAGGACATCCAGGAATCCTGTCAAAACAAATTGATGTATACATTAGCTGTTGTATTTTTTTTATGTGTTAAACATGCAGTTAACAGTGCAAAACTACTGTCAGAATAAACACTGATGCTCTTACAGGTATATTTACAATGGATATGCCAACTTTGTCGGATAAACTGTCTTATATCAGCAATATCCTGTGAAATGCAAGTCTTCCTGGAGTACAAATGGGTAAATGTTTTTATTCAAGCATCAAGATATTAGGTTTTAAATTAATCTGAATGGAAAAGAGAAGGTATATTTACGGTACACTGACTGGTCACTTTTTTGTGCAACATTTAGCTTTTTATTTCAGGTCACTGTGATGTCAAATTAATTTTAAAAGCACACATGTAAAGTCAAATTAATTTTAAAAGCACACATTTACATGCACTTTCTCCATGCAAACATTTGCATGCTTGAGCCCGGTCTCATGAAAATTCGTATCAATAGAACGATTTTTTTATTTTTTTTTTACATACTGATTATATGCAGAAACTGACTTTGGCGTGCATAGGATACGCACGTGTTTGACGTGCATATAATACGCATTTTTTTGCGTGCATATATGGATTATTTAATGGGGATTTGCTGGACAAAAAAATTTGCTAGGAAAAAATTTATAATGTTCCATTGTCTAAGATGTTCAAAGTATTCTATATTTTGGCATTGATCTATTTGAAACACAATAGTCAATATATAATGTTTTAAATAACTTTTTACTAACCTTATTGCTTCAGATTGTGTGGGATTACTGAATTCCTGATTCAATGGAATAAAGTTTTCCTCGTGTCCACGCGCTCGACGTTCCTCGTTCCATTTGTTTAACTCCAAAAAGACGCATCAAAAGTCCAGATAATTCCTTCAATCCTCACAAAAGCGAAGCAGCAACCTTCTGTCTAACACGTACCGAATAAGACACCTCCAGTTAATTCATATTTCTGTGATTCCTTGAACTGTAGGCTATATCGGTCTCGTGAACCGGAGCGGCAGTGTAGTAAATATTACCGGCTTTAGAGACGCAGGACTGTAATCCCATAATTACATTAAACTCCAGCGGGAGAATCACAGACGCACACACACACCATATTGCCTAAGAAAAGACCGCCGTCTGCTGCCCTCCATCTCCCCCTCCCGGACACCGGAGCCGTTAACGGGAGAGTTACGCGAGGTGACGGATGCACGGGATTTAAACGTCAGCTCTTAGATAACGTAACCGCTCAGTTGCAGTCCAAGCACACATGCATTAATTAGTGTCTTTGTTATATATTATATAAATATATCACAAACGTTGAAACCATATACAAGAATGTATGCCTAAAAATGTACCCAATTGAGATCATAATAGACATGTTTTTGTTGTCTATCTGATTCCTGAAATATACGTTTAATTCCAAATTATAATAAAATGCAAAAATACATTTGTTGTAAAAACAAAATTTTATTCAGCATTATTTAGCAAAGTAATGTGTTAAACCTATAAAACACACATCATGATACAGAAAAAAAACATAATCAAGTCAATAAACAAAGTTTAATAATGGTTTTCAGCTCTAACAACAGTGCATTTTTTCATGTACTCCTACAAAAGTAATTTCAAGTTTATTGACCATATAAAAATACATTCTGTACCAAACTCTGAGGTCATTATATGTAAACACACTTCAAGCATTAAACATTTTCATAAAATAAAAGGCATGTTTTGCAGTAGTATGACACTGAATCGCGAAAAAACACATGAGCTCAGTACATAACACGGTATTTATCCCATCACCTGCTCACTTCTTGGTTGTGCAATGCAAAAATAAAAGTATTATATAAAAACATGCAGTAAGATGCAAAACGGCGGTTGTACAAAAGTCTTCATGAAAGCAGAAACAAAACACCAAAATAACTTCCTCCAATCTGTCATTTTTTTCACACCTAACTTGCCTTGATGATGGCAGGTAAATGCTAATTTGTTGAAGGTTAAAGTAAACACTACAGATAGAAAAAATGAACATAAAGGAAGAAGACTTTAAATACTGGCAGATTTTGGAGTGGCATACTGTCATACAGCTCAAAAATACACAATAAACTTATTAAACATCCGAGATAAGTGGCCAACACTTGCTGAATTAAGCATTTAATTGTTTGAAGGTTTGAAACCTTTGTGAATCATTCGTCCTGATCTCAGATCAATTAAAAAAAAAATGTAAAACACATTTATATAATAAAATTGTACTATATAGAAAGATATTTGATTTGTTAATTGCATTTAGACTGCAGTTTGCAGCTGGTTTAGAAAAGGTGTTTTATGCATATTTGGCCGTAGTTTTCTTTGCGTTTACGTGAGTTGTTTTGAGCGCTCTGGAAAAATGTGAATAATTTTGCAAAGCAATTGGTTCAAGTGATTCAAAAAGCTTCATTTCACCATTAAAAATGCATAGTAATGATTAGAAATGCAATATGCTGCATTTGTTGTCACATTTTGCATTTGAAATTTTGCAATTGATGCATGCAAATAATGTTTCTTTTTAAAGTACTTAAAAAATATATATTTTGGAAAGTTTATAGTGTATATTGTGTGCAGTATTCTAGTATTTCATTCCAAACATAGTTTTAATTGTAATGCTGCAATATGACCACATTTATGCCACCCAAAATCAAAAAGTGTCAGGACAATTAAAGAATCAAGGTGCAAGCAAATTGTTTTTTTGATTATAAGAAGTTTTAACTGTTAACAGCACAAAGGTGTTTTATGCATATTTGGCCGTAGTTTTCTTTGCGTTTACGTGAGTTGTTTTGAGCGCTCTGGAAAAATGTGAATAATTTTGCAAAGCAATTGGTTCAAGTGATTCAAAAAGCTTCATTTCACCATTAAAAATGCATAGTAATGATTAGAAATGCAATATGCTGCATTTGTTGTCACATTTTGCATTTGAAATTTTGCAATTGATGCATGCAAATAATGTTTCTTTTTAAAGTACTTAAAAAATATATATTTTGGAAAGTTTATAGTGTATATTGTGTGCAGTATTCTAGTATTTCATTCCAAACATAGTTTTAATTGTAATGCTGCAATATGACCACATTTATGCCACCCAAAATCAAAAAGTGTCAGGACAATTAAAGAATCAAGGATCAAAAGAATCAAAATTGTTTTTTTGATTATAAGAAGTTTTAACTGTTAACAGCACAATTTAGTTTGTGTGCATTTGTGTACTGGTGAAGAACTACAATATAGTTGGTTTTTGAGGCAAGAGGCTTGTGCAACAAAACTACTGTACGTTTCTCATCATTCTCTGTAGCAGCACATAAATGATGAAATGCACAGATAAAGCCTCCGTTACTCACTACATTTGCATCACTTGTTGTTCATTAGGTTGCATTAGTTGTAAAATCTTCCTGACTTTTTGAATATAAAGAAATATGAAAATGCCCAAACATAGTTTAGTGACTTCTGGTTTTCTAGGTAACAACTTGAAGGCAGCATTACACTCTTATTTGACCATGCCTGTCATTCAGTCGGTCTTATGCGTGTTGTTGCGCTGATCGCTGCCCTCTAGTGGTGCGGAGAAGAGCTGCAGTTTGCTGCGCAGCTGCCGGCGCAGGTAAGTGCAGTCCTGGGTGTCCAGCGAGTGAGCGAGGATCAGGTAAACGGACAGGTACACAGCCAGCAGGAGCCGGTCCAGCGGGAACGTGGGGAGGAGCCAGAGCACCGTGAGCAGCTCCACACAGACGGGATGCCTGAGGTGAGCGTAGAGCCGCTGCGCACGCTCAGACTTCAGCAGGAGAGGGTCACCCAGACCCAGACACTCATAATACACCTGACCAACACAGAGGAGAGATGATTTACAATGTGCAAATTGGTGAAAAAATGCTATATGAAATATAAAGTGCAAAATATGCAATTTGGTGCATATGCTGATATTTATATGATGAAATTCTGATGCTTAGATACTGACATAAAATGATCTAAATATCAGTCGTGGCTCTATATCTCCAGTAATCTGTCTCAGTAAGAAGAGATTGAAATGCTCCAAACATATAATGCAGTGATTGAGAGCTGAAGAAATAAAGGCTCCTCAGAAGATGTGAGATGTTCTGGAGGCTTGTGAAGATCATTCCTCTGCTGAGGAACAGTGAAAGTAAAGCTTCTAGAAACAAACGCTCCTCAAAAGATCCTGAGGATCAGATTTGAGACTCTAAAACATGATTGATGGAGAATCAAGTAAAGCTGAGCTGCTTCAGTCCAGTAAGAGTTCATCTGGAAATATTACTGCAATTATTCTGACCTTTACTTCATAAAAATCTGTCAAGATTTGACACGAGAAGCAGCAGCTGAAGCTGGACGTTTATACAATTACACTAAAAGAGCTTTGGCTGGTTAAAAATGACAGAAGGCATGTAGTAGATTGTGTGCAACAGGTTTAACAGCAAAGTTTTGAACATTTAGAGGCCTTAGAAATGTGCATATCAAATATGATACAGTGAAAATATAGCTTTTGTTGTTCTAAATGCTTATTGTAGATGCATATGTACCTGTTTGATGCCCAGTAGTTCTGGATAGTCGAAGATGAGCAGGATGCTGCAGATTATGGCCCAGCACAGGAAGTGTAAAATAAAACAGATGAGTGGGAACCAGATATCCCAGGGTGCATTGCGCACTGACCACAGGCAGGGGGCGCTGGTGACCGGCTGCCAGTAGTGCATCAATATCTACACAGAGATTAAGATTACAGTTAGAGCAGAATTTATAGTTATGGTTTGTGTTATTAAATTAATCGCCAAGTTATTTAATTACAAATGTTTCTTAGGGTTTTACAGGGTTGTTTTTTAGAAAAGAGTGCTAGAAGGATATGTGGAAAAGTTTAGAGAAAAACAGTGTGGAAAAAAAGAAAAAGAAAAATGTATAATTATTATTTTTTTAATTAAATAATATATAACTATACATTATAAATATATAACTTTTGTATAAATTAATACATAATTGATTAAAATAAAACATATTTAAATAAAAAATAAATGATTAAAATAAAAATAATGGACTAAATTACTAAATAATGTTTTATTTAAATAATACATTTTATTACATTAAAAATAAAAATGAGTAAATTAATTTAAAAAAATAAAATTAATCAATCTAAATGTACAGTACTATAGTGTGTAAAAAAAATGTAAGATAAAAGAAACAAAATATTCTTCAAATAAGATTTTACACATAACAAGGTCTTTATACTTATTTATATAACCTATCAATGGCAAGACTGAAAATACTAAATCCCACAAATAAAAAAAAAAGCAAAATAGCTCCATTTATTTCTATTATTATAACTGTACACCACTTGCAGAATTAAACATGCCTATAATGCAGTCATGTGACAACAATGCAGCATACTAATGTCAGAAACGTTTATTGTTGCATACTGTTTCACATACTAGTTTTTAAGAAAATCAGGCAGTTTGCAATATATGCTAGTGCTGGGCGGTATGACCAATTAGAACATCTTAACATTTATTTATATATTATAACTAATATGTAATATATAATTAATATGGAAATGTCATGTATGCCCAAAGATACATACAGGGAAAAATAAATATATCAATAAATCAAATAAAAGTAAATTATAATAATAATGATTTTCCTGTAGCAACTGCTGGACAGAGAAATCTAACATTATGTACATGAGTAACAGTATTTCAGTTCTGGTCTGTGAGAGTGTGTCTATTGGCTGTGTTTCTGGATTGTGTTTGTCCCTCAGGTCATGGCACGATGCTACTAATCTGATCTGTGTGGTCCGAATGGTTGAGAGTGAGTGTGAGTTCTGAGGCTGGCTGATCTCTGTCAGTCTCAGCACCAGCTGAAGGAGGGGACTCTTCGTGAGGCTCAGCTCTTGGTGTTTCAGGGCTTTATAATGGTATGTGCTGGGGTCACTTGTCTTTAGGTGTTTCCAGAATTTGATGGCTCTTTTTTGGATGTTTAGAAGGAGAGGGTATTGGCCTAATTCTGCCCTGCATCCGTTATTTGGTGTTTTTCTTTGGACTTTGAGTATTCTTTTACAGAAATCTAAATGCATTTTTTCAATTGGATGTTTTTCCCAGTTTAAAAAATCTAATTTTATAGGTGGACCCCAGACTTCACTGCCATATAATACAATTGGTTCAATTACTGATTTGAAAAGTTTGAGCCAGATTTGGATTGGGATGTCAATTTTAATTGATCTTTTGATGGCATAGAAAGCCCTTTGAGCTTTCTCTTTGAGCTCATTCACAGCCAAAGTAAAGTTACCTGTTGGAGTAATTTTTAGGCCGAGGTAAGTGTATGTTTTTGTGGTTTCAATGGTTCTGTGTGATAGTGTGAATGTGTGTGTTAGTCCCTGAGATCTGGAGCGTTTCTGGAAGATCATGACTTTAGTTTTTTGGAGGTTGACTGTCAGGGCCCAGGTCTGACAGTAATCCTCTAGCAGATTCAGGATGTCCTGAAGCCCTTCTTTAGTGGGCAACAGGAGAACCAGGTAATCTGCGTAAAGAAGACACTTTATTTCTGTGTCATGTAGAGTGAGACCTTGAATGGGAGCATGTTCTAAAACACTGGCCAATTGGTTGATGTAAATGTTGAAGAGGGTGGGGCTTAAACTGCAGCCCTGTCTCACTCCACGCCTCTGAAGAAAAAATTCTGTTCTTTTGTTTCCAATTTTAACAGCACATTGACTGATTGTGTACATGGATTTGATCAAATCATAAAATGTACCTCCTATTCCGCTGTCGATGAGTTTTAGGAATAATCCTTCATGCCAGATTGAGTCGAATGCTTTCTAGAAATCAATAAAACAGGCGAAAATTTGACTTTTGTTTTGATGTACATATTTATCAATTTGTGTTTGTAGTGTAAAAATGTGATCAGAAGTGCGGCATTTTGGGAGGAAACCAATTTGAGATTTACTCAAGGCATTGTGTTTGATAAGGAAGTCTGAGAGTCTTGTGTTTAAGATGCTGCAGAAAACCTTCCCCAGGTTACTGTTCACACAGATGCCTCGGTAGTTGTTGGGCTCCAGTTTGTCTCCGTTCTTGTGAATGGGGCTGATGAGGCCCTGGTTCCAGATCTCAGGGAAGAACCCTACACACAGAACATCACTGAAGAGTTTGAGGATGGCCAGTTTGAAGCTTTGCTCTGTGTGTTTCAGCATCTCGTTCAGGATGCCGTCAACACCGCAGGCTTTCTTGGGCTCGAGGACCCGTAATTTATCTTCCAATTCTTTCAGTGTTATGGGGAAATCTAAGGGGTTTTGGTATGCTTTTATTGATTTTTCAAAAATGTCTAGTTTTGTAATTAATTAATTTTGATCAGAGTTTTGAATTTCAGTTGAGCTATATAATTCTTGGAAATTATTCTTCCATATCTCTCCATCTTGGATAGCCAGATCTTCTTGATTAGATTTGTTTAATAATTTCCATTTATCCCAGAATTTGTTTGAATTAATAGATTTTTCAATCTCTTCAAACTGGTCTTGCAGAAACTGAGCTTTTTTCCGGCGGAGTGTGGCTTTGTATTGCCTCAGTGCCTCGCAGTAATGAAGACGGAGCTCCTGGTTTTCTGGTTGACGGTGTTTTTGGTTGGATACATTTCAGAGGTTTTTTCTCAGAGCCTTACAGTCTGACTCAAACCATCTGTCAGTGTCCAATTTCTTTTTCTTTGGTTTTATAATTGTCATATCACTTCTTTGTGCTGTCTTATAGAATATGTAATTTATATCTTTCACTGCTTGATTGATGCCGAATTGATTTTTAGGGTATTCCTGTATTTGGAAAGAATATAAGAGGGACTGTATTTCTGACGATTCAGTAGCGTTGATGTAATTAGTGGTACTGTTTTCTGTGCATTTGAATGACATAATTTTGTGCATTTGATATGGTGTCCTAATTGGTTTGGGCAATGTTTCAGACTTCTATCTATCTATCTATCTATCTATCTATCTATCTATCTATCTATATATCTATCTATCTATCGTCTGTCTATCTATCTATCTATTTATCTATCTGTCTGCCTATCTATCTATCTCTCTGTCTGTCTGTCTGTCTGTCTATCTATCTAT
>NW_015536473.1:145470-159449 GCF_001515605.1 Sinocyclocheilus anshuiensis | reverse complement strand
ATCTATCTATCTATCTATCTATCTATCTATCTATCTATCTATCTATCTATCTATCTATCTATCTATCTATCTATCGTCTGTCCTTCCGTCCGTCCATCTATCACACCCTTCTTCTAATGCCAGTAATAGTCGGTTTATTTTCACCTCATATTTTGTGGCTTTAGTTGCATCATCTTAATGCACTAAATGATGTGAAACCATTTTTTTTTTTTCACGGAACAGTCTACAGTTTTGTTTGAAGAGGTTAAGCATTGCTAATGATCAGGTTTTCTAACAGAAAATGCACAAACACATAATTTCTTTGTTTTACTGTTGTTTATTTATCACAATTCTCAAACACATTTAACATTTGAAGACATTTTTATTTAATCAAGCTTTATGTGCCATAAAACATGACATTATTATATATTATATATCGGCTTATATGGACATAATAATGCTTCTTTAAATAATACATAATGTGCAATAAAGCATGTTTGCTGGTCCTTTTGAGTTCATTCTCTACATGTAAAAACTGCAGTTGTGTAAAACATAGAACTTGAACTTCAATAGATCGAGTTGCCAGAAATTGTGACTTTGAAAAGTGAATTTTAATCAGCCTATAAGGCTTAGGCTGTTTTGATTTCTTTCATATTGCAGTTAGGCCTGTTTGTAAGTCTCTGTGTGTATGTGGACTCCATGCATACTTTTAACACAAGGAAATTTTGTACACATTTTCTTTAGGCATAATGTGATTTTATGGTTCCATTACATTGGAATATTGTTGTATGGCCAAAGTAAATTATGCCATAGGTTTTTGTGAAATGCCATCACATAACAACGACAACATGACCGACGCTGTACATTCAGATTACATGAACACACTTTTCTAACAGTCATGAAGTAAGCTATAAATAATGTAGTACCTACTTAGACAATCCTGTACTAGGAAGGACTGGAGCCTGCAAATGAAAGAGCCAGTCCTTGTTTAGTACCACGTCTAGCTTTTATTCACCTTACTTTGCAGCACAGAAGTGGTTTTCTGAGTGCGTGAGACTTTTAGGTGAATAACTAGACGAATATCAAAGTGCAATAAACTGTACAAACCAGTGTGTTTATACAGTAATTACAGCAATACATTGAAATAATGTAAGACATGCCCATTTGCAGTATAAAGCAGAATGCAGTATCTGCTATGGATAACTGAAAGCGATTGAAACCGTAGGCCTTGTCCATTGAAGTTACAACAGCCGGGCCGGTTATACAATGCAGAAAAGGTTAATAACACAGCCAAATTTGGCAATGTTTTGACCTGTTATGAAATATCACTTAAATTATTCAGTGTAATTATATTATGTTCAGTATAAAAACCTTAAATAATATAAAACATCAAACACACTGCAGAACGTTATAGTGAAATGCTCAAAACCCAAACTATTTCACATGAATTATTCCAAATGGAATAATACGTGCTGTACACTATAATAAATAATTATATTACAATGTGCAAAACAGCAGCATCCGATAAGTTTAATGTTGTGCCCTGAAACACTAACATTGTGCACTGAACGTTACATGACTCTGAACACGTCTTGTGTCATCAGTTCTTGTCAGTTCAGTTTTTCAGCTGTAGAGGATATTGAGAGATCAGTCACAGTTTAGCATCAATTTGCTGTTCAGCTCATGATGAATAAACCTCAGCAGTGCAAGTGGATTTAAACAGAGTTTCTCTCACCTCTGACTGTCACTGTGATCAAGATTTCTCCTTCAGGGTCCAGAACTCTGTATGATCCTGCATCTCTGGGTGTAAACTCATTAATGATCAGGTTTCTATCTCTGATGGTGATTAGTTCGCTCTGAACTCCATCAGTTCTGCTCCAATCATCTCTCCAACCTGTGCTTCTTCTGCTCTGATGCTGCACTTTATCAGCGTTTGACAACAGAACATCCAACTTCAGCTCCTCACCTGTTTTCACAGAAATCTCATCTGAGAAGAAACACAAAGACATTAATCATTATTATAATCAATTGAAGCCATAAGAAAATATTTAGGACTAGAGGGACAAATATAATCATTTGTGAGCCTGGAGCACAAAAGCCGTCTTAAGTCGCTGGGGTATATTTGTAGCAATAGCCAACAATACATTGTATGGGTCAAAATTATAGATTTTTCTTTTATGCCAAAAATCATTAGGATATTAAGTAAAGATCATGATCCATGAAGATATTCTGTAAATTTCCTACCGTAAATATATCAAAACTTAATGTTTGATTAGTAATATGCATTGCTATTTGGACAACTTTAAAGATGATTTTCTCAATATTTAGATTTTTTTGCACCCTCAGATTCCAGATTTTCAAATATTGTCCTATCATAACAAACCATGCATCAATGGAAATATTATTTATTCAGCTTTCAGATGATGCATAAATCTCAATTTAGAAACATTGACCCTTATGACTGGTTTTGTGTTCCAGGGTCACATTTTAAAATCAGCGATAGGAAAACCCATATCCATTCAGGGTCTCTTAGATGCAACATCAACACAATTACTCAAAGAAAACCAGAAAGCATGCTGATAATTTGACCAGTTTTGACGTTACCAGCGACACAAAGTTGGTACGTCCTGATTTGTTGCTCCAGCTCTGCCTGATCATTGCGATAATAGACTCTCAAATTGTACATCCCAGCATCACTGAAGCTCAGATTCTTGATGACGACGTCACAGGCTCCTTTCTTACACACTCTGCAACTACACTCTTCAGTCTGACAGACGGGGATGTTTTCTGACCCACTCAAATCAATTTCAGGAATCTCACTGCCATCATATTGACATGGCAGTGTGATGTTGCCTCCTTTTATCCCTACCTTAAGTGTTGGGGAGGTTTCTGCAAAAAAAAAAAAAAAGAGTATAATATGCATTCAGTACTGAAAAGTACATGTGGTCTTTCTCTCTATTCTCTGCAATCGTCATCATAAAATGTGATCCTGGAGCACAAAACCAGTCATAAGGGTCAATTTTACGAAATTGAGATTTATGCATCATCTTAAAGCTGAATAAATAATCCAAATATACCCCAGCGACTTAAGACTTAAGTTTTGTGCTCCAGGGTCACATATGTTCTAGCAGAGCTATTTTAGTCATCTGGATTAAGAAATATATAAATAAAGGCATTCAGGAGCCAACAATATTAGTAGTGCCATGTTTTGACATTACAGATGTTGATGACAGTGGGATAAAGCTGTAGCAGATGTACAAGTGCAGTTGTAGTGAGTTCCTGTGAATAAATAGTGTGTGATGACAATATGCTAAAGAATGTCAAACAAAGTCACTTCACCGAGTGATGCAACAAAGAAACAATCAACTAGAACAAGAATGGTTATAATTTGTCAACAAGAATGACTGTATACTGACCGCTGTTTTTGAAAAGGCAGAAAAGCAGCAGAATTCGCAAGCAGTTGAACCTGTGGAGAACACAGAGGAGCTGCTTTATGTGACAGATACAGGTCAATGCTTTCCTGAGACTAATAACTTTCACTTTATTGTAAGGGCAAAAAGGGCATGTGCTCTGCACAGGTTGAGCCCTACCTGTGCACGTGCCTGCTTTATCTGAATGTTTGACACATGTTGATCCATGCATGATAAAAGTTGTTTAGCATTGAAAAGAATGTGTTACGCTGACGTGTTTGTGGTTACAGGAGCTTGTGATTACGTCGTGGGTGGATGCATGAACTGTTGCTTTTACTGAGCACTAATGCCGTCATTTGTGACTTGTTTATTATATTTGCATGCTAAAAGAGTTACGTTTAACGTGAACAAGTGCTATGCTGGCTATTGATATTAACTGAAGAGGATAAATGATTAAAAATACATGTAAAATAATTAATTAATAATTGAAATAATAAGAAAATAAATTAATTATAGGACTGGTACAACATTTACACAGACTACATATGTTCTCTTTAGCATAATAACCACAAAAAAACGCCATCATAACTTCTATAAACTCTTAAACATCACTTAAAGTAGTTTGATTAGTAACAGCACTGGTCCGATCAACAAATCACAGAATACATCAAATTAAATGGAAAATTAAGATGAATTTTACTCATCAGGATACAATTAAGCTAATTTAAGTTCAAATGAATATATTCACCTCTGTGGAAATGTCATAATTTTATTAAATTAGACCAACAAGAATTAAAATGATCCGTCAAAGCAAAGTATTATTTAATAACCCCACACTGTAAGAAATTATTTTAATGATTTATCACAGCTTTTTTTGTTTTTGTCAAATTAACTTTCCGATGGGAGTTTCTATTGATCAAACCAGTCTTTTTCTTTGTGTTAATTTTAAGGCAGCAAGATGACCTACTTTAAGATAAACCAACAATAATCTTCACAGTGCACTAATAAACAGCATCATAATCATCATAATTGCAGTAATAAATAAATTAAGCATAAACACACTGACTCCTTTCCACATCACTTACAGGTTTAGTTTTCCAGAGAAACAAAATTGGTATAGAACACAAAAACAACTTTATATTTAAGCTTTATATTTATATTCAAATGTTTATAGCCTATTGAGAAGCATGCAAACTTACATGGCTCTGTAAGAGTCTTCTCTTTAAATGTCAGCTGTTTGTAAGCCACAGCATATATAGTGAGACTAACTACACATTTAAGTAGAAACAAAACTAAAAGTATCACACACACACACGCACACACACACACACACACACACTCTCTCTCACACACACACACACGCGCACACACACACACACGCACGCGCACACACACACACACGCACGCGCACACACACACACACGCACGCGCACACACACACACACGCACGCGCACACACACACACACGCACGCGCACACACACACACACGCACGCGCACACACACACACACGCACGCGCACACACACACACACGCACGCGCACACACACACACACGCACGCGCACACACACACACACGCACGCGCACACACACACACACGCACGCGCACACACACACACACGCACGCGCACACACACACACACGCACGCGCACACACACACACACGCACGCGCACACACACACACACGCACGCGCACACACACACACACGCACGCGCACACACACACACACGCACGCGCACACACACACACACGCACGCGCACACACACACACACGCACGCGCACACACACACACACGCACGCGCACACACACACACACGCACGCGCACACACACACACACGCACGCGCACACACACACACACGCACGCGCACACACACACACACGCACGCGCACACACACACACACGCACGCGCACACACACACACACGCACGCGCACACACACACACACGCACGCGCACACACACACACACGCACGCGCACACACACACACACGCACGCGCACACACACACACACGCACGCGCACACACACACACACGCACGCGCACACACACACACACGCACGCGCACACACACACACACGCACGCGCACACACACACACACGCACGCGCACACACACACACACGCACGCGCACACACACACACACGCACGCGCACACACACACACACGCACGCGCACACACACACACACGCACGCGCACACACACACACACGCACGCGCACACACACACACACGCACGCGCACACACACACACACGCACGCGCACACACACACACACGCACGCGCACACACACACACACGCACGCGCACACACACACACACGCACGCGCACACACACACACACGCACGCGCACACACACACACACGCACGCGCACACACACACACACGCACGCGCACACACACACACACGCACGCGCACACACACACACACGCACGCGCACACACACACACACGCACGCGCACACACACACACACGCACGCGCACACACACACACACGCACGCGCACACACACACACACGCACGCGCACACACACACACACGCACGCGCACACACACACACACGCACGCGCACACACACACACACGCACGCGCACACACACACACACGCACGCGCACACACACACACACGCACGCGCACACACACACACACACACACACACACACACACACACAGGTGAGTGTGTTGACAGTCTGGGAATATTTGGTCATTATAGTCCTCTACTGGAGGTTCATTCAAAGCAGATTGAGCTGTCAGAAGATCAACGTAATATTGTATGATGTTCAGCGACTGACATAATCTTGTGAATTATTTATTTAATAAGCCACAAATGCATTTAATAATTAACTTATTGAACACGCTGGCTTTTATTTTGAAGGAAACACCTGTTTCCATGATCACGTGATTTGATGGGCGGTGTGCTGAACGGGTCACGTGACTGATGTGATGCAGCAGCCGCGTGTGTAGAGTTTAAAACATGTCGATGTTTATACTCTATCATCAGACCACACAGCAGAGATACACTGAAACGCAAAGTCTTCCTCTTTCGTTCCAGAGCAATGAAAAGCATTGAAGAATAGTCTCTATATCAGTGCAAGTGTTGCTACACACTTGATTTACTGCATCAAACCATATGTGCAACACGTGCAACATATTATGATGGGAGATTTCTACCATAGGACTGTAATAATGAACTTTAAACAACGCTTAACTCAACACAGATGCTGCAGTAACGCGTTATGACCACCAGGTGGAAATGTTTCATTATTTTGAATTTTGTGCTAAATGAATTAAATAAGCCAATTTAATACTCGTAATAATATATTGAACAATGCATAATTCTGTAAATATATTACAGTGTAGCTGTAAATACAGTTGAGGTCATTTTGCAGAATCTGCAAAATGTTAATTATTTCCCCGGTAATTCTGATAAGCTGTCGGACACGGGCCGGGCTAGGGCCTGAACGTCTCGGGCCAGGGCAGGGCTAGGGCCTAAATTTGAGGCTCGTTCAGGGCTCTAGCAGACGGAGTACATGTAAATTTGGCGCAACAAATCCCAATAACTTTATACACACTGCACTTTCAGATTTAACACTGTGCAGGATTTCTGTCAGACTGAGAATCGCCCCGAGTGCTCTCATATACATTCGGTTTTGGTTTACTTAGATCTCGCTAAACGTGCAGTGGTTTACGAATTTTAGGCACATATAAAAGCAAGAGTCATGCAGAACGTTTACAATGTAAGTTTTGATACTTTTTAAAGATAAGCTTGTGAGTTTCTGTGTTATTATACCAATAGTTGTGTTTATTTGTGAAAAAGGGTTGCCTGCTAACCTGCTAATGATGCTAAGGAAATGTTAACATGTTTACCATTATTATGATGATGAACAAAGATTATCTTGATGGCTTTTATTGGTGGAATTATTAATTGTTTTACACTGATCAAATTATTTCTTGGTAGTAGGTTACTTAATTTCTAGAAATGTCCTTTGGGAATTTGGGGTTGAGGGATCATGTTGAGTCGATTACACTGAACATCTATAAAATATATTTAGAAAATGATAACATTTATAAATCTTAACATTCAGATTATAGTTTAATGTTTCTTATTGGACTGTTTTCATGTAAGATCCACTTGTGTGTTAAATCTTCAAATAAAAATGAAAGTGAAGGTTTAGAGTCGGCAGTATTGCAGTTAATTTCCACTCAGCAAAACATTTTGTTCCTGTATTAATGTGTGATGTGTGTCTGTATCTGTCACATAACTGCTCTTCTGTATTCTCATCAGGTTCAGATGCTTCAATCTGCTGCTGCTGTTTGGCCTTGTCTTTCATAGCAGTCAGTATCATCTTGTTCCTAAATTGTGTCCATTTCTTGTAGTCAGTTGTTTCTCTGTTGCAGCAGTCAGTCTGATTTTGTTGACATTTGTGGATTGATTGATTTAAATTTCCCAGCATATTACGTCATGACATCACTGATTAATCTTTGTAGTTTATTCCAGTTCATTTATTTTAATAAACTTTTCACAAATCACTACAGCTGCACTGACACAGGTGCTACTGTATAATACTGTAATCAACACTAAAAATTTTTAAATGTGCCACTGCTGATTGCCTTCATTTATATGTATTTTTATTCTAGTTGACTAAAATAGCTTTACTAGAATATTTTATGATGAGCTTGATTACAGAGAACAAACAGAAACACCACATTTATTTTTCAGTACTGATGCTTTGTATTGAATTAATTTTTACTGTCTGTATTTGCAGGAAGCCCCTCGATACCTGTGACAGGAATAAAGGGAGGAAACGTCACGCTGACATGTGAACTTGAGGCCAATAAGATTGTTCTCATTGAGTTATTCAGTGAGTCAGAAGACATTGATGTTTGTCAGACTGAAGAATGTAGTGGACGAGTATTTAAAAAAGCAGCATGTGATGTCGTCATCAAGAATCTTAGTTTCAGTGATGCTGGGAAATACACTTTGAGAGTCCATTACAATAATGATCAGTCAAAGGTGGCACAACAAAAGGAGTGGACTTACCAACTTCATATTACTGGTAAATTCATAACTGATCAAACCATTTTTTTAATACATTTGGTCCCCAGTTTTAAATATATGCTTGTGGCCTTGATTGATTGAGAGCATTATAATAATGATTAATGTCTCTGTGTTTCTCCTCAGATGATATTACTGTGGAAATAGGCAAACCACTAAAGATGAATGTTCTGATGTTCAATGCTCATAAAGTGGAGAAAAACTCCAGTGAAGGGTGGAAGGAGGTGTGGAAGAGAGGCCACGGAGTCTGGAGTAATCGAATGACTGACAGTGATGAAAACCTGATCATTAATATGTTTATGGACACTGATGCAGGAACATACAGAGTTCTGGATGCTGAAGGAGAAATCTTGATCACAGTGACTGTCACAGGTGAGAGAAGCTCAGTGGATATGTGGAAACATTATTTATAAAGCATTTGGACAGCTGACGTTTATTCATCATGTTTTGAACATCAACATTAACATTGATGCTCAACTGTGTGACTGATCTTTCAATATCCTGTACAGAATCAGGTACAGAATCAACGGGAAAACTGGATAACACAGATAAAGACAAAACTGACGACACTGAACAACCCAGTAAGTAAAACAGGAGGCACTGAGAGCTTTACAAAAAAATTAAGCAGTGAGTTTAAAAAAACAAAAAAAAACAAAAAAAAAAACAGAACATTTAAAAAAAATTGTGCTCTCTTCCCATCTTCCCTTTTTCCATCTGTAGAGCACTGGATTGTACCAGTTGGAGTGTGTTGTGGGATTCTGGTTCTGGCTGTGATTGCTGTCATCATATGGCAATGTTGGCCCAGAAGTTACATGCAGGCTCCAGTACAGGAGAATCCAGATCCCCCAGAGGCATTGGGGAACCTATAACGATCTTAACTGAACGTGATTAAAATGCACAAGAGCCCTGAACACCTGACGCCACTGGTTACTTGTTACTTGCCTTCGACACCAACAGGATGCTGTCAACATATACCTGCAGCTGGGGGTGTGTGATATGTATCAATATCATAAGATATTCTAGTAATTGTTGTTTTAATGTGCAAGCTGACATTATTATGTCACTTCGCAAAGGCAAAACAAGCCTTTACTGCAAAAAATAAATAGTTGAGAAAATAAAAAATAAATAATGCAACTTGATGCAGTAAGACTTTTGAGTTTTCTCAACACTAGTTTTTTAGTTCTTCTTAGTAAAGATACTTTGTTTAGCCAACGTAAATGTTTTACATTTTATAGTTGTATTTTGCTGATAAAAATATTCACAGCACAGCAATTGAAACAACAATTACTGTTGTTGAGGTTTTTTTCTGTTTCCTGAATGAAAAAAAAAATTGTAAAATGTCTCCACTTTATTTTTATGTCTATTAATGAATGACAAACATGGACTTATACCTTTATCAGTATATTTCATAAGCAATATGAGAACATAGTGAAATGTTATAAAACCTTAAAGGGTTAGTTCCTTTGTTCATCTTCAGAACACAAATTAAGATATTTTTGATGGAATCTGAGAGCTGTCTGACCCTCCATAGACAGCAACGCAACTGAAATGTTCCCACATGAATCCATGTGACATCAGTGGTTCATCCACAATATTACGAAGCTACTTTTTCTTTTGCGCACAAAAAGTATTCTCGTAGCTTCGTATAATTGTGGATGAACGACTGATGTCACATGGATTAATTCACAGATCTCCTTGCTACGCTTCTGGACTTGGGAACATTTCAGTTGCGTTGCTGTCTATGGAGGGTCAGACAGCTCTCAGATTCCATCAAAAATATCTTAATTTGTGTTCCAAAGATGAACGAAGGTCTCACAGGTTTGAAACGACATGAGGGTGAGTAATTAATGACAGAATTTTCATTTTTGGGTGAACTATCCCTTTAACGGACAACTTAGCAGACAACACTATCTTTGTTTGTAAAGCATCCTACAAAACTAAGATATCCAGGATATAGATTTAAGATGTTGAACAGCCTCAATACTTGACACACAAAAACCTCAAGAACAGTGGCAATCAACAAATAACTAACAATAATGACAAAACTACATTTCTTAGTATTTTGAGACTCAAAAGGTTTTGTAAACTGGAAAATATGCAGGTGCTTTTTTACAGAGAGTGCACAAATTCATCTGTGATGATGAAGTCTAGCAGAATGCAGTTAGAATGATAGGGAAATCATCATAGGATAAAGGTGATCAACTGTATGTTGGTTTGCACTGACCGTTCCTTCTAAGGCCAAAAGAATATGACCCTCACAGCATAACAGAGCAACTGGATCCCCTTATTTTACTGTAATTTGTCACCCGTTGCTATGTATGTTTTGCACAAGTCTGTATACATTTGTGTCAACACAAGGAAGAGGACACACAAAGTTGAGCCTGTGTTCTGCCATGTTTCCTTTCCTTTAACATCTTAAAGAGTTGTTGTTGTTGTTTTTTTCTTGCTGCTGTTATCTTCTGCCTACTATGGGATTTTAAGGTACTATTCTTTTTAAAGCTGCATTAAAACTATATAATGAGAAAAACACTGTAAATTTTTTTTTAAGTTAAATCCACTTTTGATAAAGTAATATTTCTATTGTTTTTAATTATGTATTTTAAAATTAAAATCTGGCAATTTTATAGTTTTGTAACGTGTGTGTTAACTTAAAAATCTAGAAGCAGCACAATGTTTGGTGGACTTTACACTGTTTTGTTCATTATATACTGTACCAAATTAATTATAGATATGTTTTATTACCTCACTGTGACTGTCACATTTTTCATCATCAAATATGTGCAAATGAGAGCAGTCATGTCTTGTGAGTACGGCGATTTTCAGTTTTCCTCTGTTTGTGACTCCATTGAAGGAATTTACAAATCGAGTTCTGTTTCACAACAGTAATCCCTTTAAAATGACATGTGAATTAAATGCGAGGCAATATGCTTTATCATTACCATATAACACTGCCTTACAGTATCTGGTGCATAGTCAATGTTTTATTTTTTATTTCTTTTTTTATTGATTTATATTATCTTTTTCTTTCCTTTCGGTTGTATTCCACTCATGTTTAACATTGATTTGTTCAGGATATAAGAGGGAAAATTAAGATTTTCTATACTATATATGGGTCTGTATATTTAAACATATATTAATAAAATTATTATTATTATTTTTTTTTTTTTACTGTTTTGAGAATCTTTCCTTTGATCACCAATGGTTTTGAAAGCTAAAATGACTGAGACCTTTAAAAAATTACTTCCTCTTTCCTCTAAAAAAAATAATCAGAAAATGTGCTCTGTTATGAAAGTTTAGCCAGAATACTTAAACATTGTGCATTAATATGAGTCTGATATAGATCTGCTGTCTGTGTGAAGTTAATACACTATTTCAACTCATGACATGTAAACCAAGAAGAGACATGACTTGTATTTGTACATTTTTGCAAAGCACTTTTTAAGTAATATGATGAACAATAATAATTAATCAAAATCACATCCCAGATGCTGTTCATGGGGCTTACAGTATGAAACCTAGAATATTGATGTCTGGACTCACAAATCAACTGTTCGCCAAGTGTCTTTGCAAGCTAATAGATCACATCCAGTATTAAAAACTACACTGGAAAACCATGTTGATTTTTAATACATCTTTGCACACTTTGTTTTGATGTTGTAAATCAAATTGGGTATGCAACACTTGAACTGATAGGAAGACTATTATTTTTGGAAGTGGAAAGAAATTGTGGTTTAGCGTCTCTGCATTGTTGTCTGATTACAAAAAATAAACATCAACATGTTTTAAACTCTGCAAAATAACAAAATGACATTTCTGTTGTATTACAGTTTCACATCAGTCACATGACCCGTTCAGCTCTAACGGCTGATCTGAGATCAGATTTAACTCCCCATCAAATCACATGATCATGAATCTGTTAGAGAAACAAATGTTTCCTTCAAAATAAAAGTAATGTGTTTAAAGGTCCCATGGCATGAAAATTTCACTTTATGAGGTTTTTTAACATTAATATGAGTTCCCCTAGCCTGCCTATGGTCCCCCAGTGGCTAGAAATGGCGATAGGTGTAAACCGAGCCCTGGGTATCCTGCTTCACCTTTGAGAAAATGAAAGCTCAGATGGCCCAATCTGGAACCTTCCCTTTATGTTGTCATATGGGGAAAGGTTACCTCCCCTTTCTCTGCTTTGCCCGCCCAGAGAATTTGGCCCGCCCATGAGAAAATGAGCTACTACCGTGCGAGGCGAGCGCAATATTTTTTTTTCCTCGAGAGACATCATGGCTTGCAAACGAGCGAAGCATGGCAGTTGCCCCGCCTCTCTCCTCCTCATTAGCATTTAAAGCTACAGACACAGAAATGGCACATCCTAAGGAAAGCTCATTGTGGGACTGGCTCGTAGTGGCTGAAATTCTGCACCAAGGCTGAATTTCGGGAAAGAGACTTCAGATACAGTACTAGGGACCACTTAGGCCTATATAAAAGCATCCAAAAAGCAGCATGTCATGGGACCTTTAAAGTTAAATATTGAACTCATGAAAGTGACAGTGACATGACATGTGGCCAAGTATGGTGACCCATACTCGGAATTAGTGCTCTGCATTTGTCCCATCCAAAGTGCACACACAGCAGTGAACACACACACCGTGAACACACACCCGGAGCGGTGGGTAGCCATTTTTGTGCTGCTGCGCAGAGAGCAGTTGGGGGTTCGGTGCCTTGTTCAAGGCCCCCCACCTACAATCCCTGCCGGTACGAGACTCGAACCCGCAACTT
Organism: Sinocyclocheilus anshuiensis; assembly: GCF_001515605.1. Taxonomy (NCBI): domain Eukaryota; kingdom Metazoa; phylum Chordata; class Actinopteri; order Cypriniformes; family Cyprinidae; genus Sinocyclocheilus; species Sinocyclocheilus anshuiensis. The sequence goes on along the minus strand of NW_015536473.1, from coordinate 146,228 downwards.
TTACGTTACGAGTCAGACTCTCTAACCATTAGGCCACGACTTCCCCCAAATGTGGGAATAATTAAATAAATCTGTCCCATATAAGCTGCCTACATGGGGCCAAGGTAGTACCCACATAGTTAATGTCTATATGGGTTCTGAATGGGGAAATATATATGGGGCCCGTTTTGATAAACCAATTGACCTGTCGGTAAGCCCCTCCCCTCGAACGCAGATGAGCCAATGGCAGTCAAAACACAGGAAAATCGTCTCAGGTTACGCATGTAACCATGGTTCCTCGAGGGAACGAGACGCTGCGTCGGAGGACGCTTTGGGAACGCCCTTCAGCGTGACCGGCTCTGAACCCCGTGTGTAATCAGTCCAATAGATGGGCGAGACATCACGGGCGGGTGACGTAATGACCAGGAAGCTATAAAAGCACGTGTGCGGTGAAACCGGCATCAGCTTCTAGGAGTGAGGCAAGCATTGGCAGAGATGCCGGAAGTATGGCCCCGAGATGCAGCGTCTCGTTCCCTCAAGGAACCATGGCTACATGCGTAACTTGAGACATTCCTCTTCAGGAACTTGAGCTGCGTTGGAGGACTCTTTGGGAAAGAGTATGCCCACGCCGCCAGAATTCCAAATCTCTGCCTAGTGTGAAAACCTGCACAGCTAGGGCGAGAGAACAGAAGAGCCGGGAGTTGCTCGCATATCTAGGCCATAGAACCTGACAAAGGTTAGGGGCGTGGACCATCCCGCAACGTCGCAGATGTCCTGCA
>NW_015536473.1:145130-145460 GCF_001515605.1 Sinocyclocheilus anshuiensis | reverse complement strand
AGAGGCGAAGGGGGATAAGTGGACTCATAAGCGATAGAAATGGCATCTACTATCCACCGACTGATGGTCTGTTTTGTAGCTGGAAGACCTCTCTTAGGGGGACCATAGCAAACAAGCAGTTGGTCCGCCCTTCTCCACAGGGCAGTTCTGTGGACGTATGCGCACTGCTCGCACTGGACACATACAGTTAAGCTTTTGCTGGTCTGGTTCCCCGAAGGGAGGAGGACTGAAGGCCTGGAGTACAGCAGGCCGTGGTGTAGAGGAGGGGACCTTAGGAACATACCCCGCTCGAGGGTACAGAAACGCTTTGGCCAGACCGGGTGCAAAGTC
>NW_015536473.1:137766-142688 GCF_001515605.1 Sinocyclocheilus anshuiensis | reverse complement strand
AAGTATGGCCCCGAGACGCAGCGTCTCGTTCCCTCTAGGAACCATGGTTACATGCGTAACCTGAGACGTTCCTCTTCAGGAACTCGAGCTGCGTCGGAGGACGCTTTGGGAACGAGTATGCCCACGCCGCCAGAATTCCCCTAGTGTGACTAGTGTGAAAACCTGCACAGCTAGGGCGAGAGAACAGAAGAGCCGGGAGTTGCTCGCATATAGAACCTGAGGGGAGATCAGAGGACTCATAGGCAACAGTAATGGCATTCACTATCCATCGGTCTGTTTTGTGTTTTGTAGCTGGAAGACCTCTCTTAGGGGGACCATAGCAAACAAGCAGTTGGTCCGCCCCAGGGCAGTTGGCAGCTCTGTGGATGTATGCATCCAGTGCTCGCACCGGACACATACAGTTTAGCCTCTGCTGGTCTGGATCCCCAAAGGGAGGACTGAAGGCCTGGAGTACGACAGGCCGCGGTGTAGAGGAGGGGACCTTAGGAACATAACGCTTTGGCCAGACCGGGTGCAAAGTCGAGATAGGAAGGGGCCACTGAGAGGGCCTGCAGATCCCCCACTCTCTTGAAAGAAGATATCGCCAGAAGAAAGGTAGTCTTGATAGTGAGATGGCGATCAGAGATCTCCTCGATAGGCTCGAAGGGAGGCCTACAGAGAGCTTCTAGCACCACAGCCAGGTCCCACGTGGGGGCACGAGATCGTACCGGAGGCCTCAGCGCACCGCGGAGGACTGACTGGCCACCGAGAGGGGCATGGTAGGCCGCAATGGCCACCACGTAGACCTTCAGGGTGGAGTGGGTCAAGCCTGCGGAGAATCGGGCCTGCAGGAAGTCCAGTACTGTACCAACCGGGCAGTTAACTGGGTTGAGCTGGCGGTCTCCGCACCAAGAATTGAAAAGTTTCCACTTCAAGGCATACAGTTTCCTTGTTGAGGGAGCTCTGGATTGGAGGATTGGAGGATGGTCTCAACAACCTCGGTTGAGAGACCGGAAGCTATGAGTTGTGCCCCCTCAGGGGCCACACCGACAACTTCCACAGCTCCGGGCGGGGGTGGATGATCGTACCCTCCCGCCTGTGAGAGGAGATCTCTCCTGATGGGAATCTCCCATGGAGTGCCGTCGAGGAGAGAAATCAGGCCCGAGAACCATACTCGGCTGATGTAAGAGACCACCGCTGTGTTGTCGGTGCGCACCAACACATGGTGACCTCTCAGGTCTGGGAGGAAGTGTCTTAGTGCATGCAGCACGGCCAGCATCTCCAGACAATTTATATGCCATGTCAGATGGCGACCACTCCACAGGCCGCGGGCAGGGTGGCCACTCATGACCGCAACCCAATCCGGTGAGGGATGTGTCCGTCGCTAGCATTACGTGGCGACAGGGAGCATGACCAGAGCCTGCTCGGGGCCCACCAGCGTGGGCGTAATCCCGGTGAAACGAGGCGGAGGAGAACCAAACTGGATTCTGTAGCCTTTCTCTACAGTATGCAGGACCTACTGAGACACATTTGGCAGTAGTTTCCACCTGCCAAAAAATCTACTAAGGGAATCAGTCTCTCGAGACTGACCACTGGTGTAATGAGAGCAGCTAGCTCAGTGCCCTGTAACGGCGGACCGGCAGGAGACAACCGAACCAGCTGCTCTAGAGACTTCCGCGGAGGTGGCGAGCCTCTTAGGCAAGGCAAGGCCAGGCAAGTTTATTTGTATAGCACATTTCATACACAATGGTAATTCTTAGCACCGCTACATTCCCGGGCGGTAATGCGGTGAAACCCGCTCCACCCCAGAGGTGCCTGCCCTCATGAGTCCTGGGCCAGTGGCATCAGGACTTCTTGGCTGAGGACCTCTTAGTCTTAAGTACGGTCCGCAGATCCGGCTTAGACTTCGAGGCTCCCAACCCAGAGCGTCGCTTTAACTCGCGGTCCCGACACGGAGGAGCACGTGAGGCAACGCTCTGTTTTTGTGCCTCCCTGTATGAGGAGCTGGTACTCGGAGGGGGCTGCTCCTGCCCAGCAGAGACAAATCAGCGGTCCTCCTGAGCTCAGTAATATTTTCTGATTTTATCTGCTCACGCTCATCTAGCTCTTTAAGCAGGTCGGCTTGGTACACCTGTAACACCGCCATGGTGTGCAGACACGCACCAACCTGACTCGCTGCTGAGTACCCTTTGCCCACCAGCGCTGATGTAGTTTGTAGCGGCTTGGAGGGCAATGCCGGAGCCTTTAAAGACGACGCCGCGTCAGGCAACAGATAGCTTGCGAGCGTCTGTTCTACCCGGGGCATCATCTTATAACCGCGCTCACTCATCCCCACCACATAGCCATAATAATCGGAAGCGGGGATAAAGAGGCAGGCCGAGAAGGGTCTTCCCCACAACCTCGACACCTCGGTGTGGAGGTCGGGGAAAAAAGGCAGGCTCCGGCACGGAGGGGGCAGCTTAACACGCAGAAAACGCTCATCCAATTTACTCTTCTGCGGCTCAGCCATTTTCTCAGCGGGCCAATCGATGTTTAACTTGGCCACGGCACGAGTTACCATCTTTAGTTTTCATCTGCTCAAGCAGCACATTAATGTCATCTTGTGCTTCAGCAAGGTAACTCTGGCTAAAACTAGCTAACGTTAAAGTTAATGAGTCCATACAAACCTAAATAGCGGACTGTTCTCGCGTCTTGTACAGTGTATGGCAAAAACACATAAACGAAGGTCTCTTCGTATTAAACTGGTTAAATGTAAATTAATTTAATCGTACCCTGCGATACATGAACAGTGTTGATCCAGGATGTTGTTATCTGCGGTCATGACGAACGTAACATGAGGCTTCTCCCGCTTGCATTGTGATCTGTAAACCCTCGCTTCCAAATTAATACCCACAATATTTATTTTTAAATCTTTTATATATCCCTCCATGGCATATTTAAGTCCCATTGGAATGGTAGTCCTTCTGTGTCCAAAATTATCAAAAAGATATAGGGGACAAGGTTTTCACACTGACAGCTGTCATTGTAAGACAGTTAGCAACTCCGTTTGTTTGTCCGAGTTCGCAACAGTAACTAGGGGGGCGGGGCTTACCGATAGGTCAATTGGGTAAGACATGGGAAAACACAATCAGTCCCATATACAGTGCCACTTGAAAGTTTGTGAACCCCTTGCAGAATCTGTGAAAATGTAATTTTAACAAAAATAAGAGAGATCATACAAAATGCATGTTATTTTTTAGTACTGTCCTGAGTAAGATATTTTACATAAAAGATGTTTACATTTAGTCCACAAGACAAAAAAATTGCTGAAATTATTAAAATAACCCCATTTAAAAGTTTGTGAACCTTTTTTTCGAAAAAAAAAAAAAAAAAAAGTTTGGTTCTTAATACTGAAAATACCTGGATCATCCACGACTGTTTTTTGTTTTGTGATGGTTGTTCATGCCCTTACGAAAATTAACCATGGTTTTACTATAGTAAAACTGTAGTTAACCATGACTGTAGTAACCATGTTTTTTTTGGTGCGAACCATGGTTTTAAAAACCATGGTTCAAGTACCACAAATTAACTATGGTTGTAATACCATAGTTTAATCATGGTTTTACTATGGTTGTATTACCATAGTTTAACCATGGTTTTACTAAAGTACCTCAAAATACTATAGTAAAACTGTAGTAAACCATGACTGTAGTAACCATAGTTTTTTGGTGCGAACCATGGTTATAATACATGATTGTATTACCATAGTTGTAACATGGTTTTACTAAAGTACCTCAAATTACATTTAAGCCTAATTATTTAACAAGCATTTACAAAATAAATACAGAATGACAAGTTACTATTCTATGATACAGGCTTTATTACAGCAGTTACATCATCTGAAAGAAAATATGAACTGTTGCAGTTGTTCTCACATGACAAAATGATTCAGAACTATGAACTACAACTTTATTAAAAAAAATGGTGATAAAGCACTGCAGTGGTAGAGATGGTTTTCTGCTAATTTACAAAATAAAAATGGCAAATTGTTTCACTGTAATAATGCATTATCTCTATAGAAATTAATTACATGTTGTACAAATAAACATGACTTAGTGCACATACACAGCATTATACCGCCTACCTCCTTTACAATACCTTATGTAGGGCTGCAACTAACAATTTTTTTGATAATCAATTTATCTGTAGATTATTTTTTTATTAATTGGATGACAAAAAAAATCTAAAAAAATATGCATTATTTTTTAATTAGAATAATTTTAATCCATTATTTTAAACAATGTCATTTCACATCCTGCCTATGAAAACAAATATAATGAATGCATCTATGTAGGCTCTGCTGTACATTATAAGCATTAAAGAGTTAAAATACAAACATTACATTCTAAACCTAAAAACAACAGATTGCTTGCTGTTTTAAAACAATTTAAAACAATTTAAACAAAAACACAAAATGTTAACTTGTGCGAGGAACAAACACTATCATTCGTCTGAACAGAGTAATTATATTATATTAATGGACAATTAATAGTCCAACAATAGTGCCTTTACTGTTACTGCTCTCATAAATAGGATTACTTGTGTTACATGTAGGGTTTTAAACCTACACTTAATTTTTCTAACAAAAAATATTTTAGCAAAATGTGTATTTTCGTCAGAATTATGAGCGGTCTGTATGTTTTGATGCACTAATCAAATTCGTTGACGGTTATTTTCATTATCGATTAGTTGTTGCAGGCCTAGTTTTATACAACCTGGAAACACAAGCCCAACACAGGCAGATGTGTGCAGTCCAAAGGGTGCATCAAGGTCGCATTAACAACCTTGATTACAATATCAATAAAGGGAAAAAAAATTTTATTGGAAAAGTTTTACACATACTACAAAATACATTCACAAGAAATGAGAAGTACTTTTAAGAATGTTTAAAATTATATCAACTC
>NW_015536473.1:127414-137678 GCF_001515605.1 Sinocyclocheilus anshuiensis | reverse complement strand
TTATTTTCATTATCGATTAGTTGTTGCAGGCCTAGTTTTATACAACCTGGAAACACAAGCCCAACACAGGCAGATGTGTGCAGTCCATAGGGTGCATCAAGGTGGCATTAACAACCTTGATTACAATATCAATAAAGGTAAACAAGGTTTTCATTGGAAAAGTTTTACACATACTACAAAATACATTCACAAGAAATGAGAAATACTTTTAAGAATGATTAAAATGATATCAACTCACATGAGATGAAGATTTCAGTCATTTCAGGCCTAAAGCAAGCTGATTTATTCTACATCGAGTCACCTCATGGGGGCTGTTGAAGGCCAGATGAATCCTCCACTCTTTAACTTGGTGAAGGTAATGCCCCTCTTTTCAAAAACGTTTGAGGCTGCATACATGGCAGTTGTCAGTATGAAGTCTATCATATAGTCCAGTAGGTTACAGTCCACCTTCGGTTTGGTTGTCTTGATCTTCACCCCATATGGTCTCAGGACCTAAAACGCGAAGAATATGCAGTTTTTTCAAACCACATAAACACATTGCATTACACCAAATACACAAAATAATGTTCTTTTTAGTAATGTCATATGACCCCTTTAAAAAAAAGGTGCCAGGAAGAACCAAAAAAAATTTTCCGCGGCGATGCCATAGAGGAACCTTTTTTGGCAGATTAATGTCAGTACCCCCATCATCCACTACTATGTCCTTTTTCATCCCGTGAAAGAGTTCCCGCTTTCACAGTCCTTCACTGCTTCTGCACTGCATACACATACTGTATACACACTGCAGACGGTAGAGCCCTGCATTTCAGCCCGGGCCCGATGGGCCCCGACTTTTTTACGCCCCTCGGGCCGGGCTTCGGGCCAATTTTCACGTCATAGTTCAGACGTGGGCCGGGCCTCGGGCCTGTTTTAGGCTTCTCCTTATTTTTATATTTTAGACATCCATGAATTCGTGATGAAAAAAATTGCCTCGCTGGTGGAAACAACACAAGGCCGTGCTAGACTTAGTGTCCAGCAGCAGCAGCATGTATGGTGCGTGCTGTCAGGACACGTTTGGGAGAAGGGGAAAAAAAGACGTGCTCGGGTCGGGGTTGGGCTCGGGCCGATAATTCTGATAAGCTGTCGGACACGGGCCGGGCTAGGGCCTGAACGTCTCAGGCCAGGGCAGGGCTAGGGCCTAAATTTGAGGCTCGTTCAGGGCTCTAGCAGACGGAGTACGTGTAAATTTGGCGCAACAAATCTAGTTCAACATCTGAGGCAACACCACAAAGAGCTCTATGACCACTGCATGGCAAAAAAAATCCCTGGACACGGGATTTATTTTTATTTTTTTTCTGCCATACAGACATTTTGTTACACCTTTACTTAGTGATTATTTTGCTTATGTCACATGTTATAGCTTTTTGATAAAAACAATATTTTTACCTTACTTTCTCAACGACTCCCAAACGATTCGCTCAACGATTAATTTTTCCAAACCCCTCCTTTGTGTGACGCTGATCTGCGGTGATTGGTCCGATTGGATCTTGTCTGTAATGCCTGATAAAGCAGCGTTTGTGAGCGCAGTGCTGCTTTGTTTACAGCCGTTACCGGGGAAACAGTGCTCCAAAAGCGGCACCTAGTGGCAAAAAATGAATTTGCATTTTCATTCTGACCAACCTGAAAAGACCAACAAGTGGGTGGGCAATATGCTAATGTTTCATGTTGACCAATTTGGGATTAGTTTTAAAAACGACTCGTTTCTATGATTCAGAGTCGACTCTTGCTTTTGAGAGACAATAACTTTATACACAGTGCACTTTCAGATTTAACACTTTGCAGGATGTTTTCATTCACTTGGAGCTGTGTTACAAACTGCATGAAAGGCAATTTAAAAAAATGACAGCGATCAAATTTCTCTCACCTGTGACCGTCACGGTGACGAGGATTACTCCTGTTGAGATTTCAGCTGTGTAAGTTCCTTCATCGCTGGATGTGAAGTTTTTAATGGTCAGGCGGCCGTTCTTGTCAGTCAGTCGATCAGTTAGGATGCCCCGTTCTCTCCTCCACGCCTCTTTCCAGCCAGCTTTTGTAAAATGCTCAACGCTCTCAGCCTCATGCGGCAGATCATCAAACATCAGCTCTTTGCCTTTCTGTCCTGTTAAATGAACTAAGGAGAAATAAAACAAGAGCATAATTGTGACATTGCGCTTTTATAATATTGATGGCGTGTGGTATTACACTGGTGTAACGTAATATGAAATAAACACTACTAAATGAAAGCAACGAAAAGCTAAAATCAATAGGGGTGTGCGAGATATATCATAACATTGTAATTGTTGTTTTAACGATGTGCGATTTGACATTATTGAGTATTTTGCAAAAAAAAACATTCAAAACACATCTACAGGATGCATGCATTCATTACGTGAAGCCTAGACTAGAGTGCATTTAGAGTGTGTTATTTCACTGCACTTTCACTACATTTAGAATGATCACAAAATGAAAGAAATGGGGGCAGAAAATGTACTGTATATAGGCTATTTATACCACTTCATATAGCCCAGTTTATCAATTTCACACAGAGAGTAACGAAAAATAATGCTCCAAAAATCAGCATGATTACAAATTTTTTACAACAGTTCAATAAACAAAAAGTCAATTAAGATACTTACGTTTTAGACACATTTCCTGTTTTTGCGCTATTTCGATAACAACAATCACTCCAAACACAGCCACAGCGCTGTTTTGCATCTCTGAGCAACATGACGGTGTTTCGTTCCTGAATGAATCAACCGTTTAAATGATTCGGTTCAATCGCAAAGACTCACTTATTAACAGTGACTTGCTGCCACCTACTGGCGGGTTTAATTTCACATTATTTTATTATATTATTTTATTCATTTCTTTTATTATTTAAATAATTTCAAATATCGATATTTAACATTTTGTTTAATATATCAAAACATGATTTATGCATGTGTAACTGCAGGTTAAATGCATTCATGTCCTGCATTAGACTTCAGATGCAGCTTCTGTGTTTTCTCTGCATTGCAAAGATGAATTTTGTTGATACTGATTTCATTTGCTTGGTAACAGCCCAAAAGTATGGAAGCCCGTTTCCGCCATTGAATAAAAAATTAAAAAGGTAATTGCGATTTTTTTATCTCACAACTCTGACTTTTTTTCACGTTAAGTGACGCCATAAAGCTTTGTACGTATTTGAACGTTTTAGAGCAGTTAGCCACTCATTTTGGTATTTGTGGCTCACAAGCTGTTTGAGACTGAGCGTGGACTGTGTGCGATCCACTAATATAGATCAGTGGTGGTGCGCACGCGCGAAACCTGCGGGAATTACTAAAATAATGCGTAATACAAGCACTATTTAACCGGAGCGAATGAGACGTGTGTGAGAGAGAAGGGGTCGTCGGAGAGAAGAGAGCGAGAATGCGCGGCTGACATTTTTGCATGTGCCACTGGTAACACAACGGATCGGCTCAGAATCAAAAAGACGTGAGACTGACCGACCGATCACCGATCCGGGCCGATCATGAGGAAAATCGGCCGATTCCGATCCCTGGCCGATCGATCGGTTCATCTCTAATTTTCGGGTCAAAATGACCCGAGGGACGGATGAGTAAAAGGTAAAAGCACTGACCACAATGCAACTCTAAACTCAACTGTTTCTTCTTGTTTTATTGTTATTCAGCTCTTCTTTAATTAGACCGTTAGAAGAAACTGCACACAAACGTCATTGGACCTTTTGTCTGCCATCAATGTCAGTTTAAATATTGAAAGTGAACCAGATTTCCTCCCTTATAACATGCCTCACGATGCCTGTGAAGCACTACTGAACAACTTCCTGTTCCAAACAAGTGGCTTTATTATCCCTTTTCTCCAGCAGGCCAGTTTTTGGATGATTTCTGTGTTTTAGCAGAGTCTGGCGATGATGCACATGAAAATCGGTTGCTCCGCTGGTCTAAAAACACAGAAATAGCACCTCTTGGATCCAGCCGCTGCAAACCATCCCACATTAAGCTTCACTTTCGCTACAAGCACATTAGGATTTACTGAACATCATCTTTGATCATTTGGGGGATAAGCATGACGTACAAACTTCTAGTCTTTCAGTTGGTCAGGACTGACACTAATTATCCTGGCTCTTTGACTACACAATTACTGTCGCCAAAAACTCTTGAACACCATTTAGCAACTTTAGCTTTCACTATAATAACTTGCAGCTGTTAATTATTTACGCACAGAATATGATCACTGAGAGAGAGTTGAGAGGTACTCACCAATGGAGGTTAATTTTTTCACTTCGTCACTTCATAACGTTACGGTTGAACCACTGATGGCAGATGGACTATTCTGACGATGTCTTTCATACTTTTCTGGACCTGGACAGTGTAATTTACTTGGCAGGCAATGGGACAGTCACAAGCCTCCCGGTTTTCATCCAAAATATCTTAAATTGTGTTCCGAAGACGAACAAAGCTTTTACGGGTCTGGAACGACATGGGGGGTAAGTGATTAATGACAACATTTTCATTTTGGGGTGGAGTATCCCTTTAAATAGGTTCCTTTAAATTCCCTTGTAATGTTAATAAAGTGTTTTGCTTGTCAGTGTTTTGGTTGGCTAACATCAGTACATGAGCATTGATGTTTTGAAAACATCAGTTCAGCTATTTCTAGTTCATTGCACTTGTTTTCAGCATGCTTGTTAATTTTATGTAAATTGCCATTCAACTCTGTGCCTCCTATAGAGTCTTTGGTATTGATGCTTTCCTTCTTCTTGATACTGAAGTCAAATCTCCTGTTTCCATATTTTTCTGAATCTCGAACAGATGCCTCCCCTTCTCCTCTCTCCTTTGCAAGGTGTTACGTACTGCTTCATACGCATACACATTAATTCAGTGATAGTGATCTCTATTATTTCGTATAAATGTGTTTTTTATCTACCACCTCATTCCCATCCACTCCTGCAGGAACCTAAAGAAATCATGAAAATTCAGCTCTAGTTTTTGAAGAGGTTTAGCATTGGTAATGATCAGGTTTTCCGTCAGAAAATGCACAACACAGTTTCTCAGTTTTACAATTTGAACTGTAAATAATACATTTAACATTAAGACATCTGATTATTTAATAAAGCTTTATGTGCCACAGAAGAGACTTACATTTATATTTTCTCCCGAAAATAGCTTGTATGTACGTATTAATAACATATTTTTATCACAAGTCCTGCTGATCTAATGACATTAAAGCATATATTTGTTCGTATTGGTTTTGACAGATCACTCATCGGCTCAATCTCTACATTAAAGTAGGTAAAAACAAAAGTTGCTTTAAACATGCTAGTCTGGCTTGAATATTGTGTATATTGAATATTGAATCATGTTGCATTAAAAAGAGTAGCAGTAACAGTGTTTTTATATTTAACAATGTTACTGACAAGCACAAATGAACCACAAACCTGAATAATAACCAATGCAATTAATGATTGTGTAAGTTTTACTGGTGCTGAAACAATGCAACATTTGCCAGAACATCTCTGAAGCGAAAGTAGATCAAGTCAACAGGAAAAGCATCTCAGCCACAATTCCTGTTTTAATTCGTGGTACAGCAAAGCAATGCAGATCGCAGGGATATATTGAGTTAAAGCAGAAATAGAAGTTATTTAGCTGCTTTGTGATTCATGAGAGATGAGCGTTTGGCTGCGGTCCATCCTTTCTGAGCATGATTGGCTGCGGCCCATCCTTTCTGCCAACCGTGATAGTGAATGATTCCTCCTGCGATGACTGTAGCCAGAAAAAACACAAGCACAGCCAGACCAACACCACCGAACATCAGCACACGCTCCGTCAGTGTCACCGTCACCTCGTCTGCAGACAGACAGAGAATTATTAATGTTTGTACAACAGAAAGTGTTAACTGCAAAATACAGTACAATACAGAACGCAGAAGTTAAAACATTAACAATTAATTATACAACATTACAATCAACATGTTACCTGTGTTGTCAGCTTCTTCTTTTGTCTCTTGTACTACAATAAGACCTGTAAATATATGATAAATTTACACACAGAACTGTCTTTAGTTGTTAGTTGTATAAGATTGGGTTAAGATGAGCTTCTGTAGTTTTTATGTTGTCCTTTATGCAATAAAAATGATAATGGCGTTTCAGGGCCTTTAGGATTTGCTTTTTCAGATCAAGAAATGTAGGTTGGTAGGTGTTTGATTGTGGTCTGAAAATTTACTCTGATATATCCAATATGAAAGGAATATGAAATATCCATTCAGTATAAATATGAGGGAGAAAACTGGTTTTATTCAAATTAAAAACATATTATCCAGCATCACTGAATCAACCTAAATACATTCATTTATGCCAACAAAACTACTTTTATGGATTAAATCAGAGAAGATTGTTCTGTAAGGTCTTGGCTGGCTCATCTTATCCATTCCCCCACCACCACACACAAAATGACAAATTTGTTCACATATGATATAAAACTGAAATCTGTTACCCTGGATCTCTAGTCTGATGGGTTTGTCGAAGAACATCTCTGGAGCGTCAGACTTTGTTCCACAGAAATAAAGACCCACATCTGACTCTGTTACTCCAGAAATAACCAGCGTGGCTCTGGTGACCCAAGTGTCTGCTGTAAGATTCAGTCGAGGGCTGCTTGGATTGTAGTTGATCAGGAGTTTTCTTCCTGATTCATCTTTCTCTGCAGCAGTCAGTAGATAGAGTTCTCCAGATCTGAGGTGATACCAGGCGACTTCATATCGGCTTCTCATGCTGCAGTTCAGACTGATGCTTTCTCCCATCTGAACCCTTAACAGATCAGAAGATCCTCGCACAGACGCATCTGGAGAGACATTGATAAAGATAAAAAAGCAATTAATTTTAAACTGTTAATAGTTAATTTGAGGTTGATTTGTTAATTTTATAGTGTTTGATATATTTACCACTGGACGTGGTTTGCATAATCCAAGAAAATACACAGAAGAATAAAATGACTTGGTTCATTGTGTCTGCTGTTAATTAAGGTGTTAATCAAACTAAAGGTTCCAGCACAATGCAGTGGAACTAAACAACAAAACTTTTCATTTCCTTTCCAGACAAAAATAGTCTTTGTATCAGATCCACTATTTGTTGTGTCAGACTTCTATGTGCTGTAGGGCTGTCAAAATGGCTGAAAAACTAAATTCGAATTTTGTACTTAAATATGATCAAATTCGAATTATATTCGAATTTAAAATGCCTAATTTCAGTCAGGGTGAAGAAAAGCTTTTGGCTTCTCTTCTGAGGCCACAAGAGGGCGCATCAAGCAAAATATTACTAATGCACGTTTATTCAAAGTATAAGATAAAATGACTATCTGTGAAAAAAGTGCATAATGTTTAAAATAATGTTTATAAACAATTATAATTAATTAAGTTGCTTAAACAACTATAAACAAAACAGCATCATGCATGTATGCATAGTTTAATACAAAGGGCCGAAAGCCAATCACACAGAGTACATTTTTCATTTAAAAACATGAGTTGCAGTGGGATGGGGAAAAAATCCCACCATTAAGTCTTGATATATGTTTTTTTTTTTTTCAAAGTTAAACTTGCATTAATTTTACATGGCTTTCTAAACATGCGGCTCCTTTGTGCGAGATGCGAGTGCAATGGTGATAGATGTCCCTCTAGAAAATGCGTGAAATATGCGTTCTGTGTGAACGGCTTGGTTTCGGTTTTGATGTAAACAAGATCTTCTCCGCATTGATGTTCGCTTTTTCCACTATATTTTTAATGAACAACACAGCAGCGCCGCATCTAGTGGCTTCAGCTGGACAGGATAACAAAAACATTATAATGCAACGACACTTACATCGTCATCACATCTCGTGCACCACTGATAAGGCTGCCTGACACACACCTACAATGTGAATGTAACGTTTTTGCATTCGAATGTGAATTTTTATTTTAAATTCAACGAATATTCGAAATTCAAATTTTTTTTGACAGCCCTACTGTGCTGTAATGAAAATCTTCATGTTTTTACTGAATGTGCTTTCTTAGCTTGCAAAGCAACTAAATGTGTGTGGATTTGTAAGTGCATGGATAAATGTTAATAATTTTGACCATATTGCAAAAAAAGCTTTTTTGCAAAAATTGACAAATTAGGTCTAATTTATAACAAAATGTCATGTTTATAAGAGTGTATATAACTTTACATGGACTGCAGTTCTATTATATCAGTCTCATGTTAACACATGTATGTTAAAGTGTCATGGTTAAACTTGGAGAATGGTGCATAGGTTTTCTGTAGTTTATTGAAGGAGGAAGTCATTTTTTCGAAGGTAATGTGAGACAGGAAGCTTACGCTGTAGTTTTGAACAGGTCACAGTCGCTTTAGGTTTCAAAACCCTCAGTGATCAAAGGAAAGAGTCACAAAACTTTTAAAGCAGACAAAGTCCTTTATTGAGATGTGTTTAAATAAACAGACAGTAGAATGGAACAACATAGGGTAACACTTTATTTTAAGGTGTCCTTGTTACACATGTTACTTGTACTTACTATTATAATAACAATAAATTATGCATAATTACATGCAAGTAACCCTAAACCAAACCCAAATCTTAACCCTAACCATATAGTAAGTACATGTACTTAATTAATATTACTCAGTATTTAAATGTATAATTACACTGTTACAAGGATATCTGTAAATAACCTCAGTGTATTAAGGATAGTATTGTGTCTTATTGGCCTTTCAGAGCTAATAAACAGGCCTCATTCCTTGAAAGACTACTGTCCCTTAGAACTGACCCCAATCATGATGAAGGGCTTGAATCTTAAAGTCCAGTCTCCTTAAAACATTTGACTCATTCCAGTTTGTATATACCGTCCACACCACTGTACATACAATGTGATATCTTGGCTCACACCCACTTGAAGCACAAAAAAAATGAAGCTATCTATTTCCCATAGAAACCGGAGGCTGGACCAGCCGATGCGCATGCGCAGTCATAAGAGCGTTGGAACGTCGCATGCACATTGGCTGGTCTAGCCTGAAAAAATAAGCTTCTTAAACACTATTCGTGCATAAGAAACAACATTCATGGGGCAGTTCATTTCAGATTTTGTTGCTGATTTGAAATATGTCATTTAATTGTGTGTTCATAGGGCAGTTTTTGAGATTTCAGAATACCCCCATTCATTTAGATAGGACTTGGTCTTGTTTGAGCTGCCCGGAGGCGTTGGAAATATGGCCACCGAGTGAACAGACTTTCCTTGAAAGGGGCTTTGGTTGTAGCCTATCGGAAAACACTACGTCTCACCGCTGCTTCCTGAGAGGACTATTACTCTGTCGTTACGAAGAATAGTGCTGACAGCTAGGCTTGAGGTGAGAATGCACGGATCTAATATAGCCTAGGCTACTGACACACATCCATTTATTCCCCGACTGTGTGTGTTCACTCAGGTCATAAATTAATGTCTATATGTAAATACTCGCCAAGACGAACATTTTGACGTATTTTGTGTATATCTGTGTATTATAGCCTATGTATATTTGACCCTGTAGGTACTCGCCTTGGCATGCGGCACAATGATCGTTTTATATTTATTATTGTTTTCACAATCGTTGGAAGCCAAAATCGAAACTGAAACTAAAATGAATCGCAGAGCCTCACGCTGACTTGTTCTTCTAATACGTCACCACGCATGAAAGCCACATGATAGAGACACATGATATAATTTGGCCAACAGCCGTCTAGTGGGTAGCAGGGGCGTAGATTACGCGGGGGACGTGGGGGACCTGGCACTCAAGTGGCCACGCCCTTAATTATGCAGAACTTTAAGGCTTAATATAATTTAAACGGATGAGTTATAAAAAAATTCACCCCCCTCACAGTTGTCATGAAGGGCAAAATTAGCTACATAGACCAAAACCACTTTTTGAACCAGGCTGTAAACTTGGGCATTTTAACATGGGGAGTCTATGGGACTAACTCCCTTTTGGAGCCAGCCTCTAGCGGCCAGTTGATGAATTACAGTTTAAAGGGGTCATATGATGCGATTTCAAGTTTTCCTTTCTCTTTGGAGTGTTACAAGCTGATTGTGCATAGATAAGATCCCTGAAGTTGCAAAGACTAAAGTCTCAAAACCAAAGATATATTCTTTATCAAAGTTAAGTCTCTGCCACGCCCCCCTAAAAAGGCTCGTTCTAACACACCCCCACATATCTACCTCACTATGTGGGAAGATTTGCATAACGCCGCCCAAA
>NW_015536473.1:116238-127217 GCF_001515605.1 Sinocyclocheilus anshuiensis | reverse complement strand
GCAGCGCAGAGTAACGCGTCGTGTGTGTGTGTGTGAGGGGAACAGGGTCACATCACAGGAGAGTGAACTGAAAAAAATTCTGATGTCTGTCAGAATCACAGTGGAGTCAGCTGTCTTAACCGTGGCTTGTGTACTGCAAACACATACCAGCTTCATCACTGTGTCTGTTACGCGACTCTGTTCCCCTTTCAGGCTCTGTCTTTACATTTATTTTGAAAGATGAAGCTCGCGATTATGGTAAGTGGTGTTACATTTCCGACGAGTGCTTGCGGTGTTCGGCCAATCACAATGCACTGGGTCAGCTGGCCAATCAGAGCAGACTGCGCTTGTCGGAAGGAGGGACTTTGTAGAAAACGAAGCGTTTGAGAGAGGCGGGGCATAGAGGACCTACAATAATGTACAGTATTTGAAAAATAATGTGTTTTTTGAACATTAAAGCATGTCAACATATTCTGTTACACCAAATACACAAAATAATGATCTTTAAAAAAAGCATCATATGACCCCTTTAAAGTATAGGCCTGTCCTATGTATAATTAGATTAGGCTACTTCTTTCAATAGGTTAGCTATGTTTATATGATTATGTGTGTATTATATACTATAGCCTATATGTAGCACCCTGGTCCTGTAAGGAATGACATTTTGATCCTTTGTCAACCAAAGTCACTTTGTGCAACAGGGAAAAAATCAACTAGAATAACTCTACCTGACACTGAAAACCAAGTAATGGTCACAATTTATAAACAAAAATGATACTGACCGACCGATATGACTGACAAGACAAAATAACAGCAGCATGATTCAAGTGTCTGAACCTGATGAGAATACAGAAGAGCTGTTATGTGACATACAAACACACATCACAAAGAGATTTATACAGTGATAAAACACTTCCTGAGTGGTAAAATAGGCTACTATATATCTAACCACAATACACCCGACTTAATACTTTCAATGTTAGTTTTTATTAAAGATTGAATGCGTGGACTTCTAATGATACAAAAAAAATTAAAATTCCAATAAGAAATATCACACTGTAAGCTTAGTCTTTGGTGTAATCACAAAAAATCAAAATGACCCAAAGGCCCAATGGACAAAAAGAGAAAGCTTTTGAAATTAATGTTCCTGCTACAAACCGATCCTGTCGTCGGAGTATGTAGAACAATGTAGGCCTATTAATTATTAATAAAAACCATGATCATAATCTTCATCATCATCGTAACCACAGCACCGGAGACATCAGCACTGACACGGTGTCTTATCACTTTACTTCACTCATTTCATTTAGGGTTTAGTTTTCCCACAAACAGAAACACAGCTATTGGTAATAGCACACAAAATACACAAGCCTTATACAGGTGCATCTCAATAAATTAGAATGTCGTGGAAAAGTTCATTTATTTCATCGATTCAACTCAAATTGTGAAACTCGTGTATTAAATAAATTAAATGCACACAGACTGAAGTAGTTTAAGTCTTTGGTTCTTTTAATTGTGATGATTTTGGCTCATTTAAAGGTTCTACATGTTCTGGCGACAAAACATCGTAAATTACTAAGTGTAAAAGGTGGCTGCGTTCCACTTTGCTTTTTGAAGCTTATGAAGGATAATGAACAGTGTTGCCAACTAATTTTCAGGGGAAGTTGCTAAAGGAAAGTCGATTTGTTGCTAAAAGTTGCTAAATGACGTTGTGATGTCATTGCGTGATGACGTCAATTATTATTATTATTATTATTATTATTATTATTATTATTATTATTATCAAATTGAACAATTGCAAATAGCAGTAACTTAATTCAAGTGATGTGTGTACTGCTAGGCATCTTTGGTTTCCTCTTTTTGTGAAATTTAGATGGAAAATGTGTGCCTTTTTATTGTTTGAGCCACTTATCAAAAGTTGCTAAAAGTAGCCAAATAACATTTTAAAATAGCTAAATTTGTTGCTAGGTGCTTTTGGAAGAAAAAGTTGCTAGGGTAGTCTGAAAAGTTGCTAAATTTAGCAACAAAATTGCTAAATTGGCAACACTGATAATGAAGCTCCGTGCCGGAACGCGTGTACTGTTCAATTTGAAGCGGCGCTGTGCTGACTGATGAGTGCATGACATCAAAGTACCGCGAGAGCGATTTAAAAGCATGCAGCTCTTTATTGCTCTCGCGGTACTTTGATGTCATACAGTACATCTATCGGGCTGCGCAGCGCTGCTTCAAGTCGAACACACACACCTTTTCTTTCCAATCACGTGAATTCTTAGCTTTATGTGTTTGAGTCCAGACCACTAGGCTACATTATGGAATCCTGCAGAGCAACAATATTATTGTTGTCTTTGATGTTATTACATTGAATTTATTGCCACACTTTAATATGTGAATTGTATTACTGGCAAACTGAACAAATATTTCTGCTTTTAATGGATTAAACAACGGAGCTGCGCACTCAGGTTTAAGGCTGTTATAAATTTGACCTACCACAAGATGCCATTGTCTTTCCCGAAACAATCAGAGAAAAGCTTCAAAGATTTAAGAGGCTTCATTTCTCCATCCCTAACACCTACCACCACCATCACGTGATCCAGGAGCTGTCACAGTTGTTTCTCGTTGATCACGTGTTTCTCTGAAAACAATACGTGCTGTGCTTCAGTGTCATGTGTAACATCATTAATAGGCCTAGGTCTGTACGGCTGCATGCAGCTGGATTTCAGTCGATCGCTAACATTTGTCGCTTAAGCCAAGTTCACACTACACAGCAGACAACATCTCTGTCACCCATCGACTCTATCTGGTCCCCAAAACACGCTATTGTCATGAAAACACACATGAGAAGTGGAACGGGAATGACACGAAACACGTGAAACAGGAGTTGTTTATTTGAAAATGGACGTTGGGAAGAAATTAGCACTGCGCGATGATCTGTCCTGAAAAATTTCGCTCCATTTATTGTGTCTAAACTTTTCTTAAAGGGATAGTTCACCCAATAATGAAAATTTGATGTTTATCTGCTTACCCCCAGGGCATCCAAGATGTAGGTGACTTTGTTTCTTCAGTAGAATACATGATGATTTTTAACTTTAACCGTTGCAGTCTATCAGTCATATAATGCATGGCAATGGTAACAAAATCTATGAGAGTAAAAAAAACATGCACAGACAAATCCAAATTAAACCCTGCGGCTCGTGACGACACATTGATGTCCTAAGACACGAAACGATCGGTTTGTGCCAGAAACCGAACAGTATTTATATCATTTTTTACCTCTAATACACCACTATGTCACTTTGAACAACAAACGAGTCGTCTCGGGGAGTGATTAGTTCAGTCACGCATGCGCAACATTCGATAGGCTCTGTGCTGGAATTAGTTCACCTGTTTCGAGTCTTCGGGTTTTTAGAGTCGTTCGCTCTTCATGTGACAGCCCCATAAGCTTAACCTATGCAGTCTGAGTCGTTCTACTCGAAAAACCCGAAGACTCGAAACCAATCAATTCTCTTTCCAGCTCAGACTGCATAGGTTAAGCTTATGGGGCTGTCACGTGATGAGGTGAGCTAATCATAGACTGAAGACCCAGGTAAACAATGAATTAATCTTTTCTGTTTCTTATAGCATTATATTTTTGTCTTGTTTGTAGTGTGATCAACGTTTGCGTAAGTAGTAGATGTAATAGGGAGGTAACATATAACATTTTAATTATATTTTGCTAAAATGAACGAAATGACTCGAAAAAAAGATTTGTTCATTTTGCTGAACGAGACTAAAAGGTCAGAGTCTTTAAAATGATCCGAAATTCCCATCACTAATTAGATGCAATATTTGTCATGTAGAAAGCCTCCTGAGTCGCGACTGCAAACGGCACATCTATCCGAGCATTTGTTGAAACTACGCTGCAAAAAACAGTTGCTAACCTCACAAACCAATGTCTAGTTGCATAAACGCAGCCACTATGTTAAGACGGTGTTCTGACCAACTAACAGTTAGCCAAGGTGTATTGACTTAAAAAGTGTAACGATCAGTCTTGTAGAAAAAAATGAGACGACCAACTTTAGTATAAGTACTTTGCAACCTTCCACTGTCACATTGTCATATGTACCCACACTTGCATATTTTTAATGATCAGAAACTTAACTTTCACACTAATCAGGAGGACTAATAATAAGAGAGAAGTCCATCAAACATTGTGCTTCTTCTGGCTGTCTGGTTCCACATATGACTGCATGGTGTTTAGAGCGGCCAACGTTTATTTTGAACAAGATCTCTGATGATTTCAGTCTGAAATGAAGTGCTGTTTGAGAAGAACATTGTGTCCGATGCTGTGATGATTTTAAGGAAGTACACTGAATCCACTGGGGTCAGTTTGACCTGCACAGTAAAGATTGCACAGATTTTTTATTTTTATTGTTTAACATAATACAAAGGTTAAATCTAAACACACTATTAATCCACAGAAAAAGCACACTATTAATCAATTTAAATAAATAAATAAATAAATATGCCAGAAATGTTTATTTGTAAACAGCTCTCACTCGCTGTGGAGGAGCACTGATGCACCTGAGCAAAGTGAACTCACGGAGCACTGAATATTGTTTGTAAATACTTTCCAGCATTTCAGTAATAAAAAAATGTACATCTTTAAAATGCATGCAAATCACAGCGAAGTGCAACAGTTCCCGTACGGTGTTCAGCAGTGGTCAAAACGAATTTAAACAGTGCATTTTGAATTGATCCCTTCTTGTAAACTCAGAGATGTGGATTCGGACAGCAGTGAAATTACCACATGACCTTTTTGTTTGTTAAAAAAAAACAGCAGGCTATTTGGTCAGGGAATTGTTATACAAGTGGTGGGAGAAAAACACTGACATTCTAGATTCGGACGGCAATAAAATCACTGTCTAACCCCTGTAAACTGAAAAAAAAAATTACATCCCCATGAGAACTAATTACTGTTCAGATAGGGCGTAGTACTCATAAAACAGCAGACAAAAAGTACCTGGATGACCTACTACTTTCGGGATCATAGCTCACATGACAATATGACAGCTGTAGCACATCTAGATTAAATTCATGCCATATAGAACATATACTGTTTAACAGTCATGACGATAGTTCTTCATCAAACGTAGTACCTACTCAGACCTCCATCCAGACATTGGTGCATCCTTGTTCTTTTAAAAGAGGCAGAGCCACCAAAGAACCACCCAAAAACACACAGGCTGCCTGGCTGGTCCAATCCAGTGATCTACAGAGGGAAGGGAGACACATTTTATTGTTTCAAGCTCACTGTTTAAAGATTTAGTAAAGCTCTCAGTGCCTCCTGTTTTACTTACTGTTTTGTATAGCGTCACTCTTGGGTCCGTTCGTTGGTCCTGGAGTTTCTGGACATTCTGGAGATCCTGGAGATTCTGTACAAGATAATAAAAGGTTAGGTAGTTCAAAGTGAATAAGAATAACGCTTTAAATATAATATTTCCATATACCCCGAGCAGAGGCGGACAGTAACTAAGTACATCTACTTGAGTATTGTACTTAAGTACACTTTTTGAGTATCGGTACTTTACTCGAGTATTAGTTTTTCTGGGAACTTATGACTTTAACTTCACTACATTTGA
Organism: Sinocyclocheilus anshuiensis; assembly: GCF_001515605.1. Taxonomy (NCBI): domain Eukaryota; kingdom Metazoa; phylum Chordata; class Actinopteri; order Cypriniformes; family Cyprinidae; genus Sinocyclocheilus; species Sinocyclocheilus anshuiensis. Next base: position 121,620 of record NW_015536473.1, on the reverse strand, counting down.
AATACAAATATTGTACTTTTCACTCCACTACATTTCTATCAAGGTCCTCGAAGTAGTAAGTCGTTACTATGTATCAGCTTTGAAAGTCGGTGGGTGATTTTTTTCTTCTCTAAAACTTGACTTTCTTTTTTTTCAGACAGTTGATTTCCCAGCATTTTTTTGAACACTGACCAGCTGCAAATGTGATATTTATTTAAAACAATTCAATAATAAGAAGTTAATATTGTGGTATATATTAGACACAATATTGTCTGATTTTTGTAATCTTGATAACAACATTTTGAGCAGTTATATACCAATATCAAATCTTCCTTTTATAGGCAAGATTATTGAATGAGCACTGTGCGATGTCTGAACTGATTGCACTGTATTTTGTTTATTATCATTTTCTATTTTTAACTCTTAAATTCATTTTAGAATTTTTGTTTTGATGTCAAATAAGTCTTTCTGTTTTGCTTTTTTGTTAAAGCAGTGTTTCTGTTTATTATACAGCTACAGTTGTGTTGCTGGGTTTTAAAGCAGGTTTGATTTTGTTTCTTCCTTATCACTCTGTATTTACAGGATTTCACTGTCCACTCTGTTCAAATGTGGTTGAATGGCTACACATAGATCTGTGCACGCACTGTCAGAGCTGTGTGAGATCACTACCATCCTGCTTTTGTGGAAGTGTTCAATATTTATTTATTTTTGTTTTGTTCTGTTTCCCCATAGGTTTTTAACATTCTAAAAGCTCTTTATTCCAAAGATACTACAAGCTAGTCAGTGTATTCAGTAGGTGTAATGTATTCTAAGTTGCTTCAGAAGTATTGCAAGTATTACGTACAACAATAAAACAGTGCATTGACATAAAAAAGGAAATTTACTTTTGCTACTTAAGTACTTTTAAAAGCAAGTACTTCTGTACTTTTACTTAAGTAAAAATCTGTCTTTACAACTTTTACTTGTAATGGAGTAATATTTGACCAGCAGTATCTGTACTTTCACTCAAGTAATGGAGTTGAGTACTTTGTCCGCCTCTGGCCCCGAGTTTCTCTCACCTTCAACAGTCACTATGATCAAGAGTTCTCCTTCAGAGCCCAAAACTCTGTAAGTTCCTGCATCACTGGCTGTAAAGTTATTGATGATCAGGTTTCCATCTCTGTCATTCAGCTGGTCATTTTGAACACCATGGCCTCTCTTCCAGACATCCTTCCACTCTGTGCTGCTTCTTCTCTGATGCTGCACTTTATCAGCATTAGACAACAGAACATCTAACTTCAGCTTCTCACTGATTTTCACAGAAAACTCATCTGAAGAGAGACAGAAAGACATTATTATTATTGTCTCAATCGATCAAGGCCATAAGCACATATTTATATTTATGGAACCAGATGCAATCATGACTCTGACTGTTACAGTCCAGCATGCATGCCACATAATTACTATAGGAAATCCAGAAAGCTAATGCTGATGGTTTGATCAGTTTTGACTTTACCATAAATATAAAGTTGGTACTCCAGCTCTGTCAGAGCATTTTTGTAATCGAATCTAAAAATGTATTTCCCAGCGTCACTGAAGATCAGATCCTTGATGACGACGTCACATGCTTCTTTTTTACATACTCGGGCACGCGCACGCGCACGTTTATGTTCTTCATTCGGACAAACAGGGATGACAGCAAAGTGGATGCGTTTTCTGTGACGAATGAAACGAATATCTGAAATCTCTCTGGCCTTGTATTCACATGTCAGTATGGCGTCGCCTCCCTTTCTTCCTCTCACAGGTATAGTGGAGGTTCCTGCAAATACAGATTCATTCAATACAAAGTATCAATACTGAAAAATAAATGTGCTTATTCTCTGTAATCAGTGTCACCATAAAATATTCTAGTAGAGTTATTTTAGTGCTGTTCTTTTGCTCAAGACGTTTCACCACACATTCAAGTGGATTCAATGTTGTGATTCAATGGTGGAGCTTCTCCAAAATTTAGCATCAGGAATGAACGTAGTCTGTGCCAAAAGCCTCGTGGGCAGCGCGTCTACATGTAGCGCCGTTGTGCTTCGGGCGTCCCGTGTTCGAGTCCCAGGACCTTTCCCTGTCCCGTCCCCCCTCTCTCTCCAACTTCGTTTCCTGTCTAACTACCATCCTATCAAATAAAAAAAGGCAAAAATGTCAAAAATAAATCTTAAAAAAAAAAAAAGAATGTAAAGATTTAGGTTGTAGGTTCAAGCTATTGCCCATGAAATTGAAACAAAACACAAAAACATTAAAGTATGAGAATGTGTTTAAATCCTAGCTTATTATTTTCAATTTCTTTAGCGTTCAGAACTGTTCATCTTATGAGACAGTTTTGTGTTGTATTGGTCTTTCAGAGTTCACAGACAAACCTCATTCATGACAGTAGACCCTGACCAAACAATGTTTAATAATTAATGAACCGGAATGAACTGCATGGATAAGTCAGTGATGTCATGATGTGCAATGATGACGTAATATGCTGGGGAATTTCCACCATCAATCCACAAACGTCAACAAGAGAACTTCACTTAGGGGTGCAACTGAAAAAAAACAATGGACTAGAATAACTCTAGCTGGAACTGACAAATCGAAACAATTGACATTTTATAAACAAAAATTACACTCTAAAAAATGCTGGGTTAAATACAACCCAGTGCTGGGTAAAATAGGGACAAACCCAGCAATTGGGTTGTTTTGACCCAGCGGTTGGGTTACTACCCAGAAGGTTGGGTTAAACATTTAACACAACCGCTGGGTCAAAACAACCCAATTGCTGGGTTTGTCCCTATTTTACCCAGCACTGGGTTGTATTTAACCCAGCATTTTTTAGAGTGTACACTGACCGCTATTATAGATGATGCAAAACAGCAGCAGAAGCAGAAGATTCGACCTGATGAGAATACAGACAGCACATAACAAACATATAACAAAGACATTTATACACAAATAAAACGCCTGGCTGAATGATAAAATGCTATACAACTGAGCACAATACAGTCGAAGCCTTCCGTTTTAACTTTAAGATTTAACACATGTGGATCTTAAATGTCCGATAAGAAACATCAAACTAATCTCAATCTTTGGTTTAAGAAATGATACGATCAGTGAAACCCAAGACACGAACAACAAGTGTTGGAAATTCAGTAACGTGCCACAAAACAATCTTATCGTCAACAATTTAATAATTACAATAACCGCACGAGTGAAAATCATAACCACTGTTATCATCGTAATCATAATGCTTTAGTTTCCCACGAACATAAACACAACAATTGATATAATAACACAAAGCCATGCATTTTAAAACAAGAATACTTACATTGTAAAGGTTCTGTATGGCTCGTTTGTTCTGGCGTCAAAACTGCGCGCACATCGCACGCTTAGCGAGATTTCAAACGAAACTGAAAGCAGCACAGGTGAGCTCGGAGACTGGGAATATCTGGTGTTTCCCACTGGAGCAGTATATGATTGGTAATTATTGCCCTCTACTGGTTGTTATTTTAAAGTAGATCAGAATGAATGCGCTCTATAGCCAAGTATGCTTGCTAGAAATTTGTCTTGGTGACAGAAGCTTCCAGTGCACAGAATGACAGCGCCAAGAATAAAATAAGTATTTTTTTTTTTAAGTGAAACTATATGCAAAAACACACAATATACAAAAAATAGACAATATATGCATGTATAATATATGTACAATATGTTATATACAACTGCAAAAGAATGTGAATAATGTGCATGCCAAATAAACACAAGATTAAGTAGTGCTGTGTATTGCACGTTTATACATATGTCTAAAAAAGTGCAATACACAACACTGTTCTGGTGCTCAGTGCTGTAGTGCTGATCTGTGTTAGTCACTGGAAGGGGAGAGTTGTGGTCACACAGTATTGATTAACGGATTTGCAAGGAATCGGCAGACAGTGGGTGAAGCCACTTCTCCCCCTCACACCTCAAAGGAAATACAGACTCTGCGGGGCTTTTTTCATAATGGAGTTAATGTGAGTGTCCCATTACAGGTGCTGAGGGATGGTGGTGCCGGAATCTGAATGACTCCACAGCAGCCGCAGTGCTGTTCATGAGGGAGGGGATCAAATCCATCCGGATAGAATAGAATGTTTGGGATTGCTGTATTATTTTCCACAATGCTTTTTGAGTACAGTAACTATTTTCTTGTGGCACGCAGGTTCTCTGACTGTCTGCTCCACTTCCATCACGTATATAGACCTTTCTAAAAATGAAGTCAATATCCACCTTTTTCTTCCCGTAAAAATGGGCGCTTTGTAAATTCTATGGGTCTATGTAATTCTATTTTTAGCTGTACAGAACCGCTCGTTTTGCTGCTTGATATTGAAAATGGGTATGTCTTACCATATTATTTGAATGTGTTGTCTTAATTACGAACACACTGGTTTATAATGCAAACAGTTTTATCGTTGCCTGCACGTTGTTATTCTTCTCGTTATTTCCCTATAGCAGCTAATCGACTAGAAGGCTTGGATAGAAGCAGCTTTATACTGTTAGATGTGAAAAACAGTGTTGCTTTAATTTAATTACTAGGCACCAATGCAGACACTAAACGACACAGTGTTTCCACTTAGCAAAATAAAGCACTGAATAATAGTCTCTATGTATAAGATCAAGTGGTGCATTTACAATTTGATTTATTGTATTCAAACACTGTGTGCAAAAATGTATTAACTGTCCTCATGATTTGCCAGTGTAGTTTTTAACACTGGATGTGGTCTATTAGCTTAGACACTTGGTCAACAAAACGATTTGTGAGTCCATGATCATAAATATTCCAGGTTCAAGCTCAATGACTTTTGAAAAATTAATCATTTTCACCATATTACATAAAAAAATATAGCAATGTATGTACATATAGCAATGGAAAATAAAATGTATAACAATGTACAAACACAAATCATGTCTTTTCCTGTTTTATGTCATAACATGAGACTATATACCTTTACACAGATCACTTTCAGAAATCTCTCATACAAAATGTATTTGCTGAAACTGAGCTGCAAAAACAATAGCTGATCTCATAAACCAGGATACATTAACATACAGCCACATTAACAATCAGAAACGTCACATTCACAGTCAGGTAATCAGGAGGACTAATAAGAAGATGGGAAAGTCCATCAAACTTCATGTGCACAATGCTTAGAGCGGCTGAAGTTTATTTTGAACAAGATCTGATAATTTCAGCCTGATCTCAGCAGTCTGAGCAGCAGATTTCAGCTCTGATTGTGTCTGAATCTGTCATGAAGTTTCACAGAGACAGTTTAGTTTGAAAGTAAATGTAATCTTTTGAAACATCGCCTTCAAATTTCATTGAATATGTTATTTGGAAAAACTATTTTTCTGAACATATAGTAC
>NW_015536473.1:111690-116228 GCF_001515605.1 Sinocyclocheilus anshuiensis | reverse complement strand
TAAAACACAATACCAACAAAAACGTTTCTTATAAAAGTTTAATTTGTTTAGTTTTTTAGAATACATTTGTGCAAAAGCAGATTTACAAAGAATATTAAACTATAAATCATGTATTAAACAGACAAAGAAAAAGTAAAGAAAAAAATGAGTTGAAAAAAGACACTTAATAAGAAGACATTATTAAATTTAAATATTATTTTAACAAATGTAAACATACATTAAAAACTGTACCAAATATACATATGTGCACACACTTTGTCTTTCACAGTTTGGTACAGATGTGGATGCTTACTGTTTATACTGCAAATACTTTCCTAATTGTTAAGAACAATTAGAGAAAAAAAAATCCTAGTTCATACATTAGGATTGAGTAGCTTTCAGTTATCCGTCCAGATGTTAAACTAAGCCAGTAATGACCATATTTTTTGTAGTAAATCTAAAAAGTAAAAAATGGCATGGGATGCAGTCTAAAAATACAGTAAATTAAAATGTAGCAATATGTTGACAGAATCACATGCAGATCTGTTGGCTCTGAAGGCAAATTATGAGGAACCACTGTCCTGAGGTCCAGAGATTGCATCTGTTTTACTTTGGTGATGATCAAAATCTGAATCAGAACCAGCACAGACAGTCCTAAAGCCTCAGTCGAAAACCAGTGATCTACAGAAGGAAGGGGGAAGATAAGGGTGAACGATTTTTAATTTTTAATATGATTTAATGTCTTATCACGTTTGACAAACAGGTGGCGCTGTTACCAAATTGATGTGGTGTGTTCTGTGTGAGGTGACAATGGCACACACAAAGTTTGGTGACAATATGTCAAAGCTTCGCAGAGATACAGCCTCAGAGTCATTTTGGCATCATGCCTCAAATTTGTAGCGGCGCAATACAAAAACGTTTTTTTTTCTAGCAACACAAAATCCATAACTTTTGCAAGCATGGTCTGAAGATGATCTGATTCGATTTTGGTAAAAATCAGACCAACGGTCGAGGAGGAGTTCGAAACCTTTGGTGCCTTACCATTGGGCTTGAGTGGGCTGCAGCCCATGGGCCCCGCCTTTGCCCGTTTATGTTAGTTTGATTTGTTCGTTATATGCCAGTCAGAATTCAGAAATTATTCGCTGCATTTCCACTGCTCATGCAAGATCTAAACGGGGCTAGAGCTTACAACTATGACTTTCGACGCCACAATCAAACAGCATAAACTGGTATTTATGATTATTTCACATAGAAGAAGGACACACGTATTGAATCGCATCTGCACTGATTGGTTTGTTATCACATGGCTACATTAACATTACATTAACAGCTCCATTAAGCCTTTAGCCCCAAAGAGCGCACATTTAGAAAGATAATGAAAAATTCTCAAATGTTCACACCTCATTTCTTTACAGAGGATGATTCTATATTATTATATTAATGTTCCACTAAATGATGCAATCATCTGATGAGTTTTGAGCGCTCTCTCTTGTCCTACTGCCATTACATGGGAAGAAATGTCATCAAAATGATTTTAAATAAAAAAATAGCAATTTAATGAGTTTCTGTTTTTTTATAACATAGATATGTCTATGATATAGGACTTAGTCTATCAAACAAACGAGAGTCCTGTTTTTTTTTTTTTCTCGAATATCTGCACGATCGGAAATGTACAATAAAAAACAACTTACAGAGTAACTTTCAGACACAAAATTCAGTTTTGCTCCGTCAGAAAGAAAATAGAACAAACAGCAGTGCTGCGTCGCTGAACAACAGTGTTTTGTTCCTCAGCGTTACACGGACCAGCAAATGATTCAAATATAGTTAATTTGTCTTGCTAACATCCATGACCCAGCTACCATGTAAGTTAGCTAAAGTTAAGATAAGGCAATAGGAAGTCTAGTAGGTTAGACCAGTGCGCGTTCTTTCACTGCATGATTCTCTTTATTAAAATGCATTTAGAATGATCATAAAATTCAAGATATGGGGTCAGAAATGTATATATTTATATAATTTCATATAGTTAATCAGTATCACACAAAGACTTTATACAGCAGTTCAATAAACAAGAATTTAATATTAAGACACTTACGTTAGACACAGTACTGACTGTTTTTGCTCTATTTCACCAAAAAATATAATTCCAATTTGCATCTCTGAGCAACATGACGCTGTTTTGTTCCTGAATGAATCAACCGTTTGAATGATTCGGTTCAGTCGCAATGACTCACTTATTAAACGGTTAGTTCACCCAAAAATGAAAATTAGCCCATGAATTACTCACCTTCAAGTCATCCTAGGTGTATATGACTTTCTTCTTTCAGAAGAATCCAATCGGAGTTATATTAAAAATTGTCTTTGATCTTCCAAGTTGTTTAATGGCAGTCAGCGGGTGTTGCATGCATCAGTTCAAAAGAAGTTAAATCGCATCCATTCATAATAAAAAGTGTCTCACACGGCTCCGGGGGGTGAACAAAGGCCTCCTGTAGCAAATCGATGTGTTTTTGTAAGAAAAAATCCATATTCAAAACGTAATAATCACTTTAATTTAGCTTGCACCAACAGTTGAACACGGAAGCAGCTCCGGGCGGATGATGTAAGACGTCGGCATTGCGTGATTAGTGACGAACGCAGAAGCGCAGCGGAGAGATCAAAACAAAACAACGGTCACGAATTAGAAGTACAAAACGAGGATTTGTAAAGAAGAATGTCGGAGGATTTCGATATAAGCCAAGAGGAGACTGGTTTTCCTTTGCTCCTGTAAACAAATGTTGGTTTTCACAAGACTCGCATGCATGCGCAACGCCGACTATTTATAGCAATAGCCAAAAATACATTGTATGGGTCAAAATTATTGATTTTTCTTTTATGCCAAAACTCATTAGGATATTAAGTAAAGATCATGTTCCATGAAGATAGTTTGTAAATTTCCTACTATAAATATAGCAAAACTTAATTTTTGATTAGTAATATGCATTGCTAAGAACTTCATTTGGACATTGGCAATTTTCTCAATATTTTGATTTTTTGGCACCCTCAGATTCCAGATTTTCAAATAGTTGTATCTCGGCCAAATATTGTCCTATCCAAACAAACCATTGAAGGAGTGGATTGCAGGTCTACAGTGGCCTTCATAATAATACTAATTATAATATTTCTTGAATAATTATTAATCAAAGTTACATTTATGCATGTTAGAAAATAAGTTGAATATGGCTTTAGTCTGCCTTTTTACTCTCTAAGAAGCTGCTCTCATTGTGTGTGTAGTTAACCATATTTGATAAGATTCAGGGCAGAGCCCAGCAACCTTAAAATACAGATAAGTGTTCTCTGCGTATGAGTGTGAATGTCTATCTTTGCAGCTAGATGCAGAGAGAGAGAGAGCTCTTGGAGGAAATCGTCATTTGCCGTCACCCTGATGTCCAGGGTAACCGTTATACGTCTCTGGAGAGACCTATTGCGTCTGACCTCTGATCACTTGTCACCAAAATAATCACTAGAAGATATGCTTCGAGTTTTATGTCCATGTGTGGAGATCTATTTATCTACTTTATCTGTTTATCTACCAACCAGAATCTTGCTTACCTAAGTATTGACGTAATTAGTGACCTCTGTTAGAGTATAATTACTAGTGTTTCTAACTTGTACGCAGAGCGGCCTACGAACTCCACCCAGGGTATTGAAGCTGACTTCTGCTGATGAAACTGCAAACTATTTTCTTTAGTAAATTTTTCTTTAATTGATCGCATCTCTGACTCCTGGTCTTCATTCAACATCTGGTCCTTGGGTTTTAACTGTAAATTCCCCTACACCATATATCAATGGAAAGCTTATTTATTCAGCTTTCAGATGATGTATAAATTTCGAAAAATTGACCCTTATGACTGGTTTTGTGTTCCACGGTCACATATGTCTCTTACATACAGTAGGTCTGAGATTGGCTCGATACTAGTTTGACGCTGTGCTAGACGTTCAGTCAAAGGGTTTTTAAACCTCAGTTACACTGAATGGTTGGTATAGTGTCCAATTTAGAGTCTTTAGCATTCTTTTAAAGTAAATTTTATGGCTGAATTGCATCAATGTAATACATCATGTTAAGTTAATAAATCAAATGTTTAAGATCCAGTCTTTCACTATCTCTCTCTGTCAGGACGTGCCAGGTTTTGGTCTGATATTGAAAGCAGTTAACACCTTGGCATGTTAACTCTTATATATACTTATAAAACTCATCTTTTTAATCATACACTAGATTTAATCATATCACATGGAATTGATCTTACTGATATAGATATCGTACCTCAAAGTGATGATGTTACTGACCATTTCCTTGTATCGTGCATGCTGCGTATTACTGATATTAACTATATGGCTCCGCATTATCGTCCGGGCAGAACTATTGTTCCAGCCACCAAAGACAGATTCACAAATAACCTGCCTGATTTATCTCAACTGCTCTGTGTACCCATAAATACACATTAACTAGACTAAATGACTAGCAACATGGGCACTATCTTCTCTAATACATTAGAAGCTGTTGCCCCCATCAAATTGAAAAAGGT
>NW_015536473.1:90208-109562 GCF_001515605.1 Sinocyclocheilus anshuiensis | reverse complement strand
CCATACCACATTAAGATATTAGATTCAGAAACTCAGTGTAAAGCATATAGTAATGTTTTTACTGATGGGACATGTGGTAAATAAATATAAGATTATGAAAATATACTTTTTGTTTATTGAGAATATGAAAGAGCTGTCACAGCAGAGCTTGTCTTGTGTGTAAAGTCCTGTGATGGCTCGCATTCAAGTGATGACAATGTGATAACATGCACACATTGGAGACCGTGTACATTTCATTTAAGTTTGTTTATGCTGCAGATACTATTTATTTCAGAATTGTGAGGCTGATGATGTATAAGTAGCTGCTGAGACTGATCCTACTTCATCCCCTGCCACAAGTTATGAGCTGATGTGAATCTAGAAGTTTCATTTGGAACTGTAACTCTTTCAAAACAGTCATGTTGCAACCCATTCTTTTTGACAGTTTCAACAGCTTTTTAAGTCATGCATTATTACTACATTTTTTGTTTTGTTTATAACAGGACCCCATAACTTTGTACATGTTCAAGGTGTAAAGCTTTATGCATTGTTAAATGTTCTTGTTATTGTTCTGGTTTTATGTCAGAATTAAAACATTCAAAACAAGTCAGTTGTTAATTTATTATTTATTAATTTATTAAAGTTTTCTGAATACTTTGGGAATAAAATGTCCATGAAATGACCGATTAATTGCAAATTGCAATGTGCCTGTAACATGAAATATGAATTGACAATTATGGAGTACAAACGTAGCACAGTTGAATATATGTCTCTCGCATAGGTCTGAGATTGGCTTGATACCAGTTTGACGCTGTGCTAGAAGTTCACCAGTATTTAAACCTCAGTTACACTGAATGGCTGGTATAGTGTCCAATTTAGTGTCTTTAGCATTATTTTAAAGTAAATTTTATGGCTGAATGATAATTGTATCAGTGTAATACATCATGTGAAAAGTCAATTAATCAATGTTTAAGATCCAGTCTTTCACTATCTCTCTCTGTCAGGACGTGCCAGGTTTTGGTCTGATATTGAAAGCAGTTAACACCTTGGCATGTTAACTCTTATATATACTTATAAAACTCATCTTTTTAATCATACACTAGATTTAATCATATCACATGGAATTGATCTTACTGATATAGATATCGTACCTCAAAGTGATGATGTTACTGACCATTTCCTTGTATCGCATCATATAATAATTGCTGTTAAGTGATCATCGTCTGTTTGATTACGTCTTTAATTGATTTTTCCGTACATTTCTGCCATATGTACATTAACTGAGTCACCACTGATAAGCTACCACTAAATATTGTAGAAACTTAATTTGCTGTAAAGCTGCTTTGCAACGATTTGTATCGTGAAAAGCGCTATACAAATAAACTTGAATTGAATTGAATATAGTGATTTCTTATGAGTAACGCTCTCTAGTGTCAGTCACACTTGGTTTTTCACCGCATATTTTTGTGGTTTTAGTTGCATGATCTTATTGCAGTCAGTCAGGAAATCATGATTGTTCATTGTGTGACATTGATGTGAAACCATTTTTTGGTTTTCTGAAACTGTGAGAACAGATCTGACATCATTGCATATATACAGTTGTCTGAAGAGGTTTAGAATTGCTAATGATCAGGTTTTCTGCCAGAAAATACACAAACACATGTGATTTCTTAGTTTTACTGCTGTTTATTTGAAAACATTTTTAATCAATCTTTATGTGCCATAAACCAGATGCCATTTATACTTTCTCTTGAACTCAGCTCATATGTAATGCTTTTAGATAAATATATGTGTAAACATACAGCCTGATGATATTCAAGCATATGTTTGCTGTTCTTTTTGAGCTCATTCTCCACATAAAAACTGCAGTTGCTCAAAACTACTACTTTAACTTTAAGTTTGAATATTGATTATATATGCTTAATTAATAAATGCTGAATTTAAGACAGTGACAGTAGCAGCACTTTGTTTTTTATGAAACCATTTTTTGGTTTTCTGAAACTGTGAGAACAGATCTGACATCATTGCATATATACAGTTGTCTGAAGAGGTTTAGAATTGCTAATGATCAGGTTTTCTGCCAGAAAATACACAAAAACTGATTTCTTAGTTTTACTGCTGTTTATTTGAAAACATTTTTAATCAATCTTTATGTGCCATAAACCAGATGCCATTTATACTTTCTCTTGAACTCAGCTCATATGTAATGCTTTTAGATAAATATATGTGTAAACATACAGCCTGATGATATTCAAGCATATGTTTGCTGTTCTTTTTGAGCTCATTCTCCACATAAAAACTGCAGTTGCTCAAAACTACTACTTTAACTTTAAGTTTGAATATTGATTATATATGCTTAATTAATAAATGCTGAATTTAAGACAGTGACAGTAGCAGCACTTTGTTTTTTATTAGAATATTACTGACAAGCACAAATTAACCACTCAAACCTGAATAATAATCACAAACATAAATGTCTATGTCATTTTCACTAGTGCTGAAAAAGGCGACATTTACCACAACATCTCTAAAGTAAAAGCAGATCTGGTCAACAGGAAAAGCATCTGAGCCACAGTTTTCTGTTTTAGTTTGTGGTGAACTAAAGCAAAGCTCACGGATATAGCTTTTGAGTTGAGTTAGATTGTAAAATAAAGCAAAAATAGAAGTCATTTAGCTGATTTAGCTGATTGAATCGAAGATGAGCGTTTAGCTGCGGCCCATCCTTTCTGCCAACCGCGATAGTGAATGATTCCTCCTGCAATGACTGTAGCCAGAAAAAACACAAGCACAGCCAGACCAACACCAACGAACATCAGCACACGCTCCGTCAGTGTTACTGTCACCTCGTCTGCAGACAGAGACAAGAAATATTAATGTTTGTACAACAGAAAGTGTTACCTGATAACTACAATTAGTGTTGGATATCCACAGTACGACATCTAGTAAGTTACATGCAGGGGCGTCGCAACCGGGGAGAACAGGGGGACTTTTGCCCAGAGATAATTTTGAGGTGGCCCCATAGCAAAATCACTGCAATGGGCCCAGAATCCCTATAGCGATGCCACAAGTACATGAACAGTAAATTAAACAAACAAGATCACCAATTACCTGTGTTGTCAACTTCTTCTTTTATCTCTTGTATTACAATACGACCTGTAAATATAGTTCACACACAAAACTGTTTTTAGTTGTCAGTTTAGTTGTTATATGGAAGATTGGGTTAAGATGAGCTTCTGTATCTTTTAAATGGTCATTTATGCAGTATAAATGGCCATAGCATTTCGGGGCTTTTAGAAATTTGTTTTTCAGATCAAGAAATGAAGGTTGGTAAGTGTTTGTTTGTGGTCTGAAAATTTACTCTGATATCCAATATGAAACAGGGATGCCAACTTGTCACCGTTCTGTCATTTGTTTGATTTTTTGTAGATATGCTCAAAGTCAGCCGCTTCAACCGCTTTCAAATGCTCCGGTGTGTTTTTGTGCATGTGCTCTGGTTTCAAATTACAACTTTTTTCCCCCCGCTGCTTTACTGATTTCTACACTCTCACAAATCCTACAGTTATAACAGAAACTTAGATATAATGTAAATAAGAGATTCGTTGTGCAATGTGTAGTTAGTCATTGATTATAACAGGAGTTTTATATATATTCATTTTATATTTTATATATATATACACCTTGCTATGTGTACTGCGTTAGGCTAACCGAGACTTGTCATTTGCACTTATATATTGTTGCTCTTTTGTTGATTTTGATTGCTTCTATTGTCCTCATTTGTAAGTCGCTTTGGATAAAAGCATCTGCTAAATGACTAAATGTAAATGTAAATGAGTTTTCACATTAGTGAGCTCGGACATTCAGATAGGCTATGCTATAAAGGGAGCGCCTTGTAAACTATTACAATTTGAAGAAAAGTTTTGTGTCCTGTTTCTAAGAGGACCAAACGGTCAGTGTACCTTTGCATAATTCTTTTTCTTGTTTTTGTCTTCAAAAACGAAAAAAACTATTAATCAGTAGTTTATTGCATATTTAAACCTTCTCCTGGGCCTAATAAACGAATTTCAGGTGTTTTTCCTAATTTTTTTAGTTTTGTTTTCGTCACACTCCATTCAAATGCACCAAATGAAAATACAATAAAACCATAACGATAAATGACATTTTTTGATTCACAAAGTGCGTTTTAGTTTGTTCAGAGAGCATCGGAGGGCGCTGGCTGGAAGCAATATTTTTGAAAGGGGGGTGCTGAGATGAGGTGTTCTTGGGGGGAGCGTCTGGTTAGACAAGTTTACACTAAAGATGTAGGCTATGAGCTGAAACTTGCAAAAGAAAATGTTCTGCAATGCCCTAATGCCGTCTCTACACTGGATTCCTCAAAGCAAAATTTTAATATAAATTTTTCCAGTAGATTGACGGTAGTGCAAGCACGTGGAGTGCGTCAGAAATAGAATGCGAAATTAAATATGAGCCTTTAATATATGTAGCCACTCTATTCCGCGTTCTAGCGCACACATAAAGCACCACAAAGCACCAGTAAAAGACTATGAACACTCGGATATGCGCCTAACAGCGCACATTTAGGTTAAGCATTTGAACTAGCATTAGCCCATAACAGTCCACATTAGCCTATATATAATTTTAAAACACTGTGTCCTTGAATGCTACGTGACATTCATGACATAGGCCTATTTAATTTGACTGGAGTTGAAATATCATTATCATTGTAATAAACGGATGCCACGTTCTATTTCTGACGCACTCCACGCACTTGCGCTACCGACAATCTAGTTACTTGAAAAATCGATATGGAAATTTTGCTTTGAGGAATCCAGTGTAGAGACGGCATTAGGGCATTGCAGAACATTTTCTTTTGCAAGTTTCAGCTCATAGCCTACATCTTTAGTGTAAACTTGTCTAACCAGACGCTCCCCCCAAGAACACCTCAGCTCAGCACCCCCCTTTCAAAAATATTGCTTCCAGCCAGCGCCCTCCGATGCTCTCTGAACACACTAAAACACGCTTTGTGAATCAAAAAACTTAATTTTTCGTTATGGTTTTATTATATTTTTATTTTGTACATTTGAACGGAGTGTGAAAAAAATTAGAAAAACACCTGAAATTTGTTTATTATGCCCAGGAGAAGGTTTAAATATGCCATAAACTACTGGTTAATTGTTTCTTCTGTTTTGAAGACAAAAACAAGAAAAGAAATTATACGAAGGTACATGGAGCCCAAACGTCCTTGATAGTGTGTTTCTCAATTTGAAATTAAATGAGCAGAAACAAGAAACGACACCTTTATTTGTTTTTTCGTTTATTCTAAAAAACGAGATTTCGGTTAGATTTTTCGTTTTTTGCCACGGTTTCAAACTCAGTTGCTGAAGGGCCGCAGCTCTGCAGAGTGTAGTTCCAACCCTGCTCCAACACACATACCATGTAGTTTTCAAATAGGCCTGAAGGACTCGATTAGCTGGATCAGGTGCGTTTAATTAGGGTTGAATCTAAACTCTACAGGGCTGTGGCCCTTCAGAAACTGAGTTTGACACAGTTTTCAAGTCAGAAATTGAGTTTCACAGGTAAAAAACAAATAAACAACTTCAAAATTTGTTTTCCCCTTGTGGGTGGTCATGAAACGCCCCTTTCCGCTGATTGGTCAACCAAATCTGAAGCCGTGACATCATCAGTCGTTCCTCAGTTAGGGTTCCATTCAACAAAATAATAGTCCTCTGCTGCTACAGCAACAATTATTTAACTGTATGTGGCAGGTCCTAGATTGGGCTTTTTTCTGTGTAACCTAATGCATTTATATATATATATATATATATAGTATATATTTATATATAGTAAACATAATATTTACTTCAGAAATATTAATCTGCACCCAGCCTGTTTTATTCAGCTGTGCAGTGTTAAATCTGTGTGGTGAAGCTACGCTAATTACTAGACAGCACAGAGATCAATATTCAGTCAAGTGTAAATAAGCAGCAGACGTAACATTTCTTTTAGACAATATGCTCAGTTTTGGACAAGGGATGGTCATTGCAAATACTGTAATGCAAATCAGCTGAGGGTACCTTGGATGGTGAATTAATTTTTTTACTGTACTGTAATCATAGCCGCAGGAACCTCGCGTTTTACCAGGATTATAAAATGGGTCGTTTATCCATTTTCTACCTGTGAACCAACAAACGAAAAATTCAGCCAAAATCTCCCTTTTTTTTTTACAATATTTAAATGTATTCAGTGCACTTTTATTCAATTACAGTTTTATGCAAAAGTTTGGGAACTCTGGATAATTATCCTAATTTCAATGTATAATCTGCTGTGTTTTCGAAGCAGCAACTTCATTTAGATATAATGTATACCTTATGAATACAGAAACATTTCAGTTCTGAAATAACATTTATTGAATCAACAGATATAATGCAATGTGAATCATAACAAAAACAGACAGGTGCAAAAATGTGGGTACCCCAATGGAATAATGACATGAATATTTAGTAAAGCCACATTTTGCTGAAATAACAGCCTGTAGACGCTTCCTATAGCCACTGATAAGTCCTTGAATTCTGGCTGGAGGTATTTTGGACCATTCTTCCCTGCAAAATTTTTCCAGTTCAGTCAGGTTTAATGGCTGCCGAGCATGGACAGCCCGCTTCAATTCAATCCATAGATTTTCGATGATGTTTAAGACCGGGGACTGGGATGGCCATTTAAGAACATTGTATCTGTGTCTGTGCATGAATTCCTTGGTAGATTTGGAGCAATGCTTTGGGTCATTGTCCTGCTGAAGCAATCAACCCCCAAGTAACTTCAACTTCTTGACTGATTCTTGAACATTATTCTTGAGAATCTGCTGATACTGGGTGGAATCCATGCGACCCTCAACTCTGACAAGGTTTCCAGTACCTCTGCTTGACACACAGCCCCACAGCATGATTCAAGATTCAAGATTCAAGATTCAAGATTTTTTATTTGTCACATACATGGTTATATAGGGAATATATGACCAGCAGTGAAATGTAAGTCAGGTCCGCTCCATGGACAGTGCAATTATTAAAGAATACAAACACAAGAAAATTATATATAAATATAGGTATGGAAAAAGTAAGATAAAAAATAAGAATAAAATAAAATGCACAGGACAGTATACTGTAGGCTTAATAAATATTTAGATGTGCAGGAATTTACAATAAAAGAATGTGCAAACAGGTTGTACATGGGTAGTTCCATAGCTGCAATAGAGGTAAAAAAAGTAATAAATAAAATATTACAGAAATTGCTAGAATTTCAGATGGCCATGATGGGTTGGAGGATAAAGTGTCCTGAAACAGGTTAGTGTAGCGGTGTCCAATGTCCAAAAGTGTTCTTTTGTCGTAAGTGATCAGTGCAGACGATATGTGTGTAAAAAGAGAGAGCAAAAGAAAGTACAAAAGTAAATAAAAGCACAATCTAAGTGGAGCGACCTGGACGGCGTCCGAACTCAGCAGTGCCATCTTGGAAAAAAAATGGACCCTCCACCAAAATTAACAGTAGGGAGCACGTTCTTCTTTTCCGCCATGAAAAGCACTGTGACCAGATAACTCTATCTTAGGCTTGTCTAGATGAGCCTTTGCTTACCTCAAATGACTCTGCTTGTTGGCAGTACGCAGAAAAGGCTTTTTCTGCATTACCCTTGCATTGAGCTGTTCCTTGTGCAAAGTGCACTGGATTGTGGAACGATGTACAACGACATTATCAGCAGCCAGATGTTCTTGGAGACCTCTGTAGGTGCTCTGTGTGGTTTGTCTGTGACCATTCTAAGCATTCTTCACCCTTGCCTTCCAGATATTTTTCTTGGCCAACCACATCTTTCTTTCATAGGGGCTGTTCCCGTGGCCTTCCATTTTCTAACTATATTTCTGACTGTAGAGACAGAGACTTGAACCTTTGTGATAACATTTTATATCCTTCTCCTAATTCATGTTGATGAATTATCCTGGTTTTTAGGTCATTAGGGAGTTCTTTCGAGGTTCTTATGTTGCTCCTTTCTGTAGAGATCCGGGAGAAGCACAACTAGCAATCAGCTACCTTAAATATCCTTTTTTCATTATTGGTTGCACCTGTGTTTGCAGTGTTAAGGTTCATTGAGTCAATCAAATCAATTTTCTGTTGAAATCAATCAGCATTAAGTGACTACAGGTATTCAAATCCACATCAATGAGTGGGTGCCCAAACTTTTGCATAGCCTATTGTTCACTTTCGATTTCACTTCAGACAACTCAATACTGCTACACTAAGAATTTCTGTCTGAAATACATCGCATTATGCAGCTTTCTCTAAAAAATGAATCACTACGATCGTTTCTTATAGAGAAAGAGCACATTATGCAACCCTGCATAAAACTGTATTATTGCATTAATAATTCACCTATTTAATTTGTAAATGACTAGTTAAAATAGTTAAAAAATTTACCCTTCTAGGCTGTTGGGGTATGGACTTATTAATTTTAAATGACACCAGACTTAGTGATGTCCTGCACTTGCTATACTTCTTAGTTCAGTACAGATAAAGCACTAAAATTTGATATAACAGTAATTTTATAATTAATCCAAAAGCAAGACATGAAAAGAACTATGGAGTTGAAATGGCAACTGAGCTAACGAGTGATCCTCTGCTGCCATCTACTGATTATAATGGTAATTTCATGTCACTTTCATTTTAAAAGACTTTGTTTTCCACCAGGAGACAGAAATCGTTCACTAAAGCATGGCACATTTTTTCATGTCATCTCCACAAATTAAAATAAGAAAAAGTGAATTCTACTGCAGTTAAACTTATTATATATATATATATATATATATATATATATATCATCACTGAATCAACCTAAATATATTAATTTATGCTAACAAAACTAATTTAATGGATTATATCAGATAACAATTGCTCTTTAACGTCTTGACTGGCTCATCTTACCCATTCCGCTATACAATGGCAAGTTGTGAAAATATGATTGAATATGATGAAAATCTGTTACCCTCAATCTCTAGTGTGATGGGTTTATCGAAGAACATCCCTGGAGTGTCAGACTTTATTCCACAGAAATAAAGACCCACATCTGACTCTGTTACTCCAGAAATAATTAGAGAGACTGTGTTAATCCAACTGTCTGCAGTAAGTGTCAGACGGTTAATGTTTTGATCATATGTGATCAGGAGTTTTCTTGCTTTTTCATGTTTCTCTGCAGAAATCAGTAGATGGAGTTCTCCAGATCTGAGGTGATACCAGGCGATTTCATATCGGTTTCTCATGCTGCAGTTCAGACTGATGTTTGCTCCCATGTGAACCCTTAGCAGATCAGAAGATCCTCGCACTGACGCATCTGAAGAGATATTATACATACATTATATATATATATATATATATAATAACGGTTCCTTTTAAACTATGTAGATAATAATGACTGTTCTATTTAAGGTTGAATTTATATATTTACCACTGGTTGTGGTTTGTAGAATCCAACAAGAAACTACACAGAAGAAGAAAATGACTCTCTCCATTGTGTCTGTCGTTTGTAACAGTGTTGAGCTACAGGTTTCAGCACAAAGCAGATACTAAACCACAAAGTGTTTCCACTTCCTTTCCAGAGAATTATAAAGCATTGACAAATAGCCTTTATTTCAGTTCAAGCGTTGCATCCCAACTTTAAACCTCTATGAGCAGTAATGAAAATCCTCATGATTTCCTAGTGTGGATTACTTGATATTGTATTAGCTTGCATAGACATTTGGCTGAAAACCTGGATAAGTTTAAGTAGATTTGTAGGTCCATGAATAAATATTACAGCTTCCTTACAAGTTAAGCTCTATGAACAGCTTCATGGACTTGCTTCTGATTAAGCCTTTGATCATATTACAAAAAAAGATGTTTACAAAAACGTAGAGTTATGTCTAATTTAAAACAGTACAAAACATGTCTCTACCTGGTTTATGTCATAACAGCTGATAGAGTTAAAAATGTGTATATACCTTTACATAGACTGCAGTTCTGTCATATCTCTGTCTCATGTTAACACGTGCAATGTTTAAGTGTTATGCTTGCAGAATGGTTCTTATGTTTTCCTTTGTTTTCTGAATAAGGAAGTAATTTTTTTCTATAAGGTAATGTGAGACAGGAAGCTTACCCTGCAGTTTTGAACAAGTCAATGACACTTGGTCTTTCAACACCATATTCTTAAAACTTTTAAAGCAGACAAAGTAATTTAATAAGATATATGTTTAAATATACAGAATATCAGAATTAAATGAAATACTGCATAGAAAATCTTAACCTTATGTTCCCTCTTATACTCTGAGAAAAGCAATGTTAAATATACAACTGAAAAAAATGGCCATAAACCTAAAATTGTCCCAACAGTCACTGATTAACATGGATTAATGCACCAAATACTGTAGGCATTATCATAGTGTAATTTTACATGTGTATGTAGTCTAACTGGTTAAAGGGATCACCGTTGTACTGGATAGAGTATACTGTACAGAGTTTCACCCATATTCACTCAGTCCTACAATAATCAACATTGCACAGATCACAAAACCTGCTCACATCTGCACACATTTGATCAAAAACTTCACAGTCACAGTGCAGTTATAATAAAGACATTTTTATCCTAAACACCTATTAATCCATTTGGTACTGTATATAATGAACAATGTGTAAAGTCCACCAAACATCGTGCTGCTCTCAGATTTTTAAGTTAAATAACATGAAAAAATTTAACAAAACAACAGTATTACCAAATTCCATGTCAAAGGCGTGTGTGTGTGTGTTTATGTATGTAGGGTTAGATCTGAAAAGAGGACTTTGGACCACTGGGCAATAGTCCAGTTCTTCTTCTCCTTAGCCCAGGTAAGACGCCTCTGACGTCATCTGTGGTTCAGGAGTGGCTTAAAGGCAGAGTAAGTGATTTTTCAGAAACACTTTAGAAAACTGATTCGGGCCGAATCGCAAAACAAACTTGTAGCCAATCAGCAATAAGGGGCGTGTCTACCCGTGATGGGGGAGGTGCCTGTGTTGCACAGCATGTTTGTGAATTTGGGGGCAGGGCTAACAAAATAGGGGTGTGATCCTTTTAAATAGAGGCGTGTTTGTTTTGGTGATTTCAAATATCAACAGCGTTTCTCAGAAATGGCTTACTGCACCTTTAAGACGTCTTTAAATTCAAACTGTTGCTTCTATCCATAATATCGCTTTCTCCAGTGAAAAAGTTTTCTCGTCTGAATCAGGAGAGCAATATGCACAGATCAAGAACTGTTTACAAGCCAAAAGGGTTCTAAATAAACATATATTTTTTGCTGGAATAAGCGTTATTATGGACTTAATTGTTTTTATCAGCTGTTTGGACTCATTCTGACGGCACCGATTCACTGCAGAGGATCCATTGGTGAGCAAGTGATGTAATGCTTCATTTCTCCAAATCTGTTATGATGAAGAAACAAACTCATCACCATCTTGGATGGCCTGAGGGTGAGTACATTTCAATTTTTGGGTAAACTATTCCTTTAATAACACACATTCCAATGTTCAATGTAAACTAGGAAACAGTTATATAACAGAAAGACACATGCAGCTTTGTAGTACTATGTCCTAAACTGAACTCCTGACAGGCTAAACAAATAATCAAACATATTATATTCAATAAAATCACTGGAGGGACTCAAATTGTAACTGCTGTGGATTACAATAAAGACAGAAAAAACCCACATTCAAGCGCTTTCTACTTCCAAGGTCACATTTCTTTTTTTTCAAGCTTTCCAGTGGATTCTGAAAGCATGTGGAAGCTCAGAGGACAGTCGCGGGTCAGATGTGCAGCAGGTGTTGCGGGATGTTTTGTATGCGTGTGTGTATCTGTGCTGAGTCTTGTGAGACTGCAGTACATTCGCTGAAACATGATTAAGCTGTATCTGGTGCTGTTGATACAATGATCAAGACTGAGCACTCCTATCTATTAATTTGACCTGAAACTGAACAAGTTAAAAGTAATTAAAAGAGTTTTGATAAACTAAACCATCTGCATGCAACACATCAACAAGCTTGATGGTCAACAGCGTTGTACAGGAAGTGAGTGAGATCAATCTGATGTACGGATATGAAGTCTATAATCTATCATTGCTGGAATATACAATTGCAGTTTATTTGGTGGTTATCAGTGTATTACAAAGGTACAAAACAGATTTCAGTACTTCAATAGGTTGGTATATTAACATTATATAAGTTAATGAAATTACGGTATTTAACTGTAAATTTAAATTAAAACCGTAAAACCTAAAACGTTGCTACCGTATTTTTTACGGTAAAATTCCGGCAACCACAGCTGCCATAAATTTGACGGAATTTTTTTTACAGTGTACGTATATGTGGGGCGGAGCTATCAAAATAGGGGCAAGACCCTTTTGGGGTAGGGGCGTGTTTGTTTTGGTGATTTCAAGTATCAACATTGGCTACCAGAAATCACTTACTCTGCCTTTAACAAGAGGAATACGACAACTGTAGCCAAATTCCTTGACACGTTTGTGTGTGGTGGCTCTTGATGCCTTGACCCCAGCCTCAGTCCATTCCTTGTGAAGTTCACTCAAATTCTTGAATCGATTTTGCTTGACAATCCTCATAAGGCTGCGGTTCTCTCGGTTGGTTGTGCATCTTTTTCTTCCACACTTTTTCCTTCCACTCAACTTTCTGTTAACATGCTTGGATACAGCACTCTGTGAACAGCCAGCTTCTTTGGCAATGAATGTTTGTGGCTTACCCTCCTTGTGAAGGGTGTCAATGATTGTCTTCTGGACAACTGTCAGATCAGCAGTCTTCCCCATGATTGTGTAGCCTAGTGAACCAAACTGAGAGACCATTTTGAAGGCTCAGGAAACCTTTGCAGGTGTTTTGAGTTGATTAGCTGATTGGTATGTCACCATATTATAATTTGTTGAGATAGTGAATTGGTGCGTTTTTGTCAAATGTGAGCCAAAATCATCACAATTAAAAGAACCAAAGACTTAAACTACTTCAGTCTGTATGCATTGAATTTATTTAATACACGAGTTTCACAATTTGAGTTGAATTACTGAAATAAATTAACTTTTCCACGACATTCTAATTTATTGAGATGTACCTGTATATATTATTTTTTATTATTTTTTATTTTATTTTTTTCAGCCGGTTTAAGGGCAGTAATACAAATAAACAAAAAATCTGGGAGGACATTGCTACAAAACTAACTGCAACCAAAGGCCTTAAAAGAATAAGGAAGGAAGTCAAGAAGAAGTTGTCTTGCATAGAGCAAGACAGAGACGACCATGTAGTACACTGTTTCCTATAAATCAGCATCAAAATCCTCTTGATAAACGCCGACTTGATGATATGGCTGTCATTGAAAATACCGTCTACCACAAGGACAAATAGTCCCACTGCTTAATGTCATTGGGCATCAGCTGATGTGTGCTACCAGGAGGAATTTTGCTTTGTCCCCTGAAGTGCATCTCCTAGCCACTCTGAGATTTTAACTGAGGTTTCTTTTAGGTACTTGGTGATAAGTAACTACGTAAGGCATCAGTGTCAAGAGTGTACAAGCGGTTACCAATGCATTGCTTTCACCATGAACACCTTCAGTATGCAGCATCAAGACAGGACATCACACAAATACAACACATCATATATCATATACCAGGTCATCAGAGTGACTGATGGTACCTTGATCTTGATCTTCACACCATCTGTGGATGGTCACATGTATATATGCTACAAAGGTTATGCAGCAATCACTACCAGGGTTTGATCACAGACATTGTGGCAAGGTGGCCTGGCTGGAAGCATGCATGACTTTTATCAAATTTTACCAACTCATCTTTGGGTCAAGTGGCCCAAAACTCACATGAACAGTGGAGGCTGCCTGGAGACAGCAGTTATCTACTGAGGCCATATCTGTTCACCTCTGTAGCTAATCCTGCCAATAACAGGGAAGCAGATTTAAATGAGGCTCACTGTGTTGCCTGAAGTATTGTGGAGTGCACTTTAGGGAGGTGGAAGATACGCTTTCGAGCTATTCACAAGTCCAGTGGTGGTCCTGTTTTTTGCTCCACAAAAGTGCTGTGCAGTAATAACAGTAGCAGCTATGTTGCACAACACTGTAGTGCAGGCAAGAGTGCCCTTGGTCACCAGGGAGGAGGACGACGAGGTGGAGGAAAAGAATGAAGATGGCATGAGACATCATGATGACCAAGCAAGACATGTTCAGTTCATAACATATTTCTTTATTCACTTATGTTAAATGAATTTAAAGAAACAAAAAGCAAACAAATAAACTAATAAAGAAGTATACATAAAAAGAATATTCAAGTGGCACTGGACAGACGTACAGTTAAAGGGATAGTTCACCCAAAAATGAAAATTTGATGTTTATCTGCTTACCCCCAGGGCATCCATGATGTAGGTGACTTTGTTTCTTCAGTAGAACACTAATGAAGATTGTTAACACAAACTGTTGCAGTCTGTCAGTCTTATAATGGAGGTGAATGGGAATCATGGCTTTGAGAGTCAAAAAAACATACACAAACAAAACCAAACTAAACCCTGCGGCTCGTGACGATACATTGATGTGTAAAGACACAAAACGATCGGTCTGTGCAAGAAACTGAACCGCCACCTATCTCTCAAATGGACCAGTGACACTCCTAATTGAGATTGTAGATAGAGTGTCACTGGTCCATTTGAGAGCTAGGTGGCGGTAATGCACTAATAAGTCTGCGATCCACCGTAAAGCAAGAAGAAGAATAAGAAGACACGTCAGGTGCCAGCTATCGAGGACGCGCTCAGGACAGTTCGGACATTGCATGAATCAGAGGTAAAAAACGATATAAATACTGTTCAGTTTCTTGCACAGACCGATCGTTTCGTGTCTTTACACATCAATGTATCGTCACGAGCCACAGGGTTTAATTTGGTTTTGTTTGTGTATGTTTTTTTTACCTCTCAAAGCCATGATTCCCATTCACTTCCATTATATGACTGACAGACTGCAATGGTTTGAGTTAAAAATCTCAGTTTGTGTTCTACTGAAGAAACAAAGTCACCTACATCTTGGATGCCCTGGGGGTAAGCAGATAAACATCAAATTTGAATTTTTGGGTGAACTATCCCTTTAAGATGTATTTAGGGATTTACGATTACTCCAGAGCACTTGCAGGTCTATGACAAGTTTTAAGTACTCACAGTGATTTCGGGAAATGACCTGTAAATCTAAAATGATTTGTATGATTCTTTTTATGATCTACTTGCAGTAGGCTTATAATGAATTTGGGAAACGCAGTCCATAACTCTTTATGTTGCAGCATCAGTGGCCATAAACTCTTTAATGGTCAGGTTCTCATCATGCAGTCAGTCGATCATGTGTTATATTAAGCAGAAACATGTTCACTCATTTCTTCATCACTAGCAGCTTTACTGTAGTTTCCCATAAACAGAAACAAAACTATTGCTATAATAGCACAGCTTTTTATTTAAAAACAACTTACATGGTATAAATTCTGAGTCTCGTTCTGGGTGTCAAAACATGACTTCATTCTTGTTTAGCGAGAATAAAGAACAATCAAAACTAAAAGAATCACACTTGGAATATATGGAGCGTCCTGTTAAGGAATGTCACAGGTTCTGCTGCTGTTTAGGAGCACGGAGCAAAGGAGTGAGGACATGTAGGAGAATTTTACAAATTTTAGTAATCAAAAGGAAACAGGAAAACACACGTAGCAAGGTTGACATGAACAATTCCACACAAGGGAGAACAGAAGGGGCTCGAACTCAAATAGGGCAGATAACAAGGGGCAGACAGGTGATGAGGATAGCTAATAACAAGGAACAGGTGATTACTAATAATAGGAAAAGGAACTGAAAGGACCAAATAAGGACAAACAGGAACTAAACAGGAACACACACGTGACAAGGGGGAGTCTGATTGGTCATTATTTTCCTCTACTGGGGCAAGTTCAAGCTCAAACCGGTGCGCAACGTTTTGCTACGGTTTCCGGTTTGAACGACATGTTTCCTGAAAACGGTGTGCAACAGGGTTTGAGATACGTTTTCTCTTGTTTGGTGGGTGTGTCAAAAATGTCAGCCCAATCAGCAGTAACATGTATATAAACCACATGGTATTAAAGAGACAGCTGGCACAATAATTAACATCAAAATAAATTCACAAGAGCCAGTATATTGTTTGCACATGTTTATTTACATTAAAGGCAAAATAACTGAAATAATAAGAGCGCAAGTATAGATCTGGAACTTCTTTGAGTCTGTCTAAATATAATTTAGTAATTGCAATGTCGTCTGGTCCATCCTTTCCTTAGGAAGGTGTGCTAGACACTGATTAATGTAACATAAAAATACTATACATATTAATATATTTTGCTATTGCATTGTGGAGTGACACTTTCATAAACTTTTCTATATTCCTCCGATTATATAATGGTAAATATTACAATGACATAGCACAACAACAGTGATCAGCAATAACGATAAGCCTAATACTCACAATAAAAATAATAAGGTCATATAGATGATAACACAGTCTCGGAGGTAAGAAATGGATTATCCTTCACCTGAAATGTTTGTCTTTTCATCCTGAAATGCGAGGCAAATGTTGGATCACAATAATTAGAACCACAGTTTGCACAAATCCCTTCACTCGATTGGGATGTTCTCTTTTATTCTGGAGGGCAAGGGCAGTGACTGTTACATCGAGCGTATTTTGCACTACTAAATTTGGCTACTGCAAAATTCTTCAAAAACAACACAAAGAATGGCCTTCTCAGCTGCCATAGTTGCAACTCTTGCGTCATCAGAACAGGGTGTTCAACGCACCACCGTTTCAGATTAAAACACGTTTTGCACTGTTTTGTCAGGGCTGAACGCAGGCCTGGTTAATCTTTCAAAGCAGATCGAACTGTTGTAAAATTCATGTAATATTGTATGGTGTTCACAGACTGATATAATATTGTGAATTATTTTATAATTTGGATAAAAATTCAATAATTAAATGGCTAGACATCACATCACTAAAGATGTTGCAGATCATTTTTTCTTTTTGATTATAGCAGCAATCAAAATCAAAAATGCCAGAGCCAACAAAGACAGTCCTAATGCTCCAATCGAACTCCAATGATCTACAGCAGCAAGGGGAAAAGAAAAGACATAACAAATTTTATTTTTAATATGGTTTTTCATTTTTTAATTCACTGTTGAAAGATTGTTCTCTTTCATAGGTTCACTCGATGCTGCGTAGCGATGACGCAATGGGAACACCCCTTGGGTGTGCCAATTGCCTGAAGCCTGTATAGAATCATGCCAATTCATTGGCTGATGGCGCAGGCGCTGCCTTGGTGGTGCTATGTCACTCGCTCTAATACTAGTGAACGCGCCATCCGCTCCTCAGATTTCCTTCCCACAGAAGCAGTTCATCTGGCCCATGCTTTTGGGAAATTTTTACCAAATTGCTTTTATATTTCAGCAATTGCATTCAGTGGAACTTTGTTCTCCTTGTGGTGAAGTGCAATAGATCTCCATGCTCTTGCTTTAATGCGAGCAATGATCCACACAGTAAATGTAAGAAATGCCTTTGTATGTCTAACCTGTGCAAGGCTATTTACGGTGCTTCTGGTTGCAAGTTTTGTGAGAATTTTAGACTTAAATCTCTCCGTGTGAGGCTTGCTGTCTTTGATAGTCATCCGCTTTCCCTAATCACATTGCTTCAGAGGCCACTGACGCATTTCATGAATCCACAACCTGGGGTTCAGATGTTGAGCTTGAGGCTATGGGGAATGAGCAGATGGGCCTCCCTCTTTCTCTCCCTCTATAACCCGAGCGATCTCGCCGCACAGATTCACCTGTGGAATTTGTTCATGATTATTTGTGTCCTGGCCAGGACGAACACAAGACCATTTCCATCGGGCTAGATGACCTTCTGTATACTGCGCTGTCTGACTCGTAGGACTTTGGGCCTGCTTTAGTTGACGCTCTCTCCCTCCCAGCAGCTAGGAGTGCGGCACTTCTGCGGCCTACATGGAGCTTTTGGTTGCATTAGCATGCGCTACTGAGAAGCTTGATATTGAGTGGCCGGACGTACCTTGTGAGTCCCAGTCCTCTAATATTGATGAGCGTTTCTTGAGTGGCCCTAATTTTTATCCTGCCATTTTTCAGCGATCTATATCATGAGATTTCCTGATCCTGAAAGCAGCCTTTTTCTGCTCACCTCACTAAAGCGGTGGCTGCTGACTTCACCAACCTCACTGGTTCTGAGCACCACCTTTGTTTAAATCTTACTGAGATTCTCTAGAAGGAGAAAGTTTTTCTTCTTGACACCTCTATCTTCCAATCGGGTTTATTTGGCGAGGTGGTCAGCTCAGTAGCAGACAAATATTGTACCTCTAAGATGCAGTCGGCTGCCCCTAAGCAATTTATGCCGAGGAGGGCTCACAAATCTTCCAACCCTACCATCGTGCCTAGGGATCACTCTGTGCTCAGGAAAGAGCCAATTAGGAGGAGTGACAAAACGGTGCATCCCCCATCTCACATGGTTTGGGGAGCTCATGGTCGGAAGCGGACTGAGCCGAAGCGCTCGGATAAACCTGCAAACCGGCTTCTCTGGGTCATTCCTGACCTATGCGTCAGGAAACTGAGAGCTTCCCCCATTTCCAGGGCTTGGGACAGACCGTCCAAACATATCAGCCCCCCCTGAAATGCTCTCCAAAGCCGCTTTTCCACCGAAATTACCTGGAACAATTTGTCCCAGGAACTTTTTTTCCTGCAGACCTGCTGCTGTCTGCGTTTCCATCGTTGTCTAAAGTACCGAAGATTAGGCAAATAGTCTGGTGACATAGGTCTGCGCACGTTTCTCGATACCAAGTATGCAAATTTCGGACTTGCATCCTCGGTAGTTCGGACTTCGCGAGTTCGACTCGGGAGTGTGAACTCACGGGGACGGGATGACGGAAGTCCGGTAATACTGCAAACAGCAGCTTACTTGATAACGTCAGTCAGCTCGCCTTGGCTACTGCAATTTTCCTCACTGTATTTACAATAAAACTAAATATGATATCATACACCACTGCCTCTTTTCGGTTTAATTTAAACATATTAATAGAAACAGAAATGTAGTTCAGGGAACGTACACACAACAATGAAATGAAATATTATATCAAACAGTATTGCCTCTTTTTATTTTCATTTAACATATTAATAGATTAATATAATAAAGACCAAAGATTACCTGTTAGATTTACCCAAAACAAATTATATATATACACATATATACATATACATATATATATATATATATATATATATATATATGTAT
>NW_015536473.1:78107-90195 GCF_001515605.1 Sinocyclocheilus anshuiensis | reverse complement strand
TCGTAGGGATACATGAGCGCCGGCTGATCGCGTGAAACCAGTGATGCACATTTTCAAAGGCGCTATCTTTATAAATAAATCGCAGATTTGAGTTTTAAACAACTACATTCTCGCCTGAAATACTTTTAAAACTACATTTCATGACATAATAACAGTAATATATTTTTTTAAATTATGCAAATATATGGTGGTTGAAATACAATGCTGTGTGAACTCAACAAATCAGCATGTTCAGCGCCCAAGAATTATTTATTTATTTAGATTCTGGTTCCTGAGGTGGAAACACACCAAGTATCGGCCCATAGTCCCTAGTTCCTGGGTAAAGTTCCTGCGGTGGAAATGGGGCTCAAGTGTAGATCTGCTACATCCACCGCCAAGCACGTTTTGGTGTGCAGAAGTTGTTCGGCCTTGCTCTCTTCCAGTATTGTAGGAAGGAGACGCTTTGAGCTATCTCCCCTCAGTGCCTCTTTTCATTCGGACCACTACTAACATGGCGGGAGATGCTGTTGTCTTCAGTTTTATTGCAACCCCCTTTTCGACAGGGTTAATCCTACTGTGGAAAACAGCACCTTAGAGGCTTCTGCTTAGCAGCAGGAAGTAAGGAACAATGGAGGAGATTCCTTCTTCAGACATGAATCGCAACTTATCTTGTCACGAAGATGGACAGAGGTCCGTGCCCAATCCTGGATCTGCATCACTTTAATTTTTCCCTTTACATAGGGAAGTTCAAGATGCTGACATTGAAAGCTATTCTGGCTCAGATTCATGTAGGGGACTGGTTCGTCACTGTACACCTGAAGTATGCTTATTTTCATATTCAACCCTTAGGGTCAGAATCTGGTCAAGAGCTGACTTCAAAGGCTCAAACCTCTCCTGCAAAAATTCCAACAATGAACCAATCTGGCTGTGGACTGGATCTCCTACATGAGCCAAAAACCAAGACTCAAAAACCTTCCACTTGGAAAAGTAAAGGTGGAAGGAGCCTTAGAATTATCAATGGTCTCCTGAACATCAGCAGGTAGATCAGAGGTTACTACCGATCACCTTTGATCGGTCATGAGCACAGCCTCGAAATCTCGAGCTGAGGTTGTCAAATCCTACCCTAAAGCTGGGACAGCAGGTGTTTCCTGAATGGAATCTCCCATGGGGTATGCTCCAGAAGGGAGACCAGCTCTGAAAACCATGTCTGTGGTGGCTTCTATCAAGCACATAGAGGATTTGCAGGTTCCCTCTGTGAGTGAATCATGCATGGAGTTTGTTCTATGCTTTATTAAGGTATTTTTACAGCCCAGGCCCGGTTATGTCCCCAAGGTCTTGTCCACTTAATTTTGTTCCAAGGCGGTCATTCTTCATTCCTTCTGTCCTCCTCCTTTTGCTTCAGTTGAGGACAAAAGTCTCCATCTGCTCTGCCATGTCCGAGTGTTGAAACTCTATGTGGATCACTCTCGTGAGTTGCGTAAATCTCCCCAGTTGTTGTTGTGTTTTGGTGCTGGCCATAGAAGACTCGCCGCCTCGAAACACAGGATTTCTCATTGGGCTAGGGACACTTGGGGAAGTTGTGGCCTAATGGTTAGAGAGTTGGACTCGTAACCCAAAGGTTGCGGGTTCGAGTCTCGTACTGGCAGGGATTGTAGGTGTGGGGAGGGAATGTACAGCGCTCTCTCCCACCTTCAATACCACAATTTTCTTCCACAAGTGTGGAAGAAAACCGTGGTATTCAATACCACTGCTGTGTGTGTGCACTTTGGATGGGATAAATGCAGAGCACTAATTCCAAGTATGGGTCACCATACTTGGCCACATGTCACTTCACTATCTTGCTTGTGTGTGAGGTGCAAGGTCTCTCTTCGCCTTTAGGTATTCAGGCTCACTCTACCCAGGAGTGTTGCTTCCTCTCAAGTTCTTTTCAGAGGAGTTCCCATGGAGGATATCTGTGTGGTGGCAGATTGGTCCTCCCCTCACACTTTTATCAGGTTTTACATCCTGGATTCAGATGCGGCTACTGGTTCCCAGGTTCTTTCTGTTTGAACTAGCCGTTTGGTTTTAGCCTGGCCTGTTTTGTTTCTGGCCAAATGTGGCAGCGCTTAACTTGGCACATGTGATATATCATTCCCATTGTGTCATCGCTACACAGCATTGAAAGAGAACATCTTGGGCTACTTGCAGTTCTCAATGCATTCTGTTTACTTACTACGTCTGTAATCCTCAGTGTTGTTCAGGTTTTTCTTTGAGCCAGATTCTGTATAGGATATTGAAAGGTAAGTCATACGTTTATATTGTTTCTTTAAGCAGTAACCTGAGTCAGAGCTAACACAAGAGTCCCACTGTACCAATCAAGCCTCAAAGATCTACAGAAGGAAGATATGGCACTTTTTAAAATTTATTGTTTTTAACTCACTGTTTTTTGTTTTTAACTCACTGTTCATTTTGTAAAGCTATCAATGTCTCCCGTTTTACTTACTATGTTCTTTGTTATCCTTGTGTTGTCCCGCTGAGTTAGATTCTGTACCTGATTCTGTAGAGGATACTGAGAGGTTAGTCATAAAGTTTATTCCTTTTAAAGTTTATTCCGTTTATTCCCAACCACATTCCTGTAGCCCCCAGCACTGCATATTTTGCATGTGTCTCCTTCATCAATTACACCTGATTCAGGTCATCAGCTCAGCTAATATCTGAAATGGGTGTGTCAGACAAAGGAGAAATGCAATATGTGCAGTGTTGGGGGTACTTCAGGATCATGGTTGGGAACTGGTTTAAAAGGCTCAAACCTCTCCTGCAAAAATTCCAACAATGAACCAATCTGGCTGTGGACTGGATCTCCTACATGAGCCAAAAACCAAGACTCAAAAACCTTCCACTTGGAAAAGTAAAGGTGGAAGGAGCCTTAGAATTATCAATGGTCTCCTGAACATCAGCAGGTAGATCAGAGGTTACTACCGATCACCTTTGATCGGTCATGAGCACAGCCTCGAAATCTCGAGCTGAGGTTGTCAAATCCTACCCTAAAGCTGGGACAGCAGGTGTTTCCTGAATGGAATCTCCCATGGGGTATGCTCCAGAAGGGAGACCAGCTCTGAAAACCATGTCTGTGGTGGCTTCTATCAAGCACATAGAGGATTTGCAGGTTCCCTCTGTGAGTGAATCATGCATGGAGTTTGTTCTATGCTTTATTAAGGTATTTTTACAGCCCAGGCCCGGTTATGTCCCCAAGGTCTTGTCCACTTAATTTTGTTCCAAGGCGGTCATTCTTCATTCCTTCTGTCCTCCTCCTTTTGCTTCAGTTGAGGACAAAAGTCTCCATCTGCTCTGCCATGTCCGAGTGTTGAAACTCTATGTGGATCACTCTCGTGAGTTGCGTAAATCTCCCCAGTTGTTGTTGTGTTTTGGTGCTGGCCATAGAAGACTCGCCGCCTCGAAACACAGGATTTCTCATTGGGCTAGGGACACTTGGGGAAGTTGTGGCCTAATGGTTAGAGAGTTGGACTCGTAACCCAAAGGTTGCGGGTTCGAGTCTCGTACTGGCAGGGATTGTAGGTGTGGGGAGGGAATGTACAGCGCTCTCTCCCACCTTCAATACCACAATTTTCTTCCACAAGTGTGGAAGAAAACCGTGGTATTCAATACCACTGCTGTGTGTGTGCACTTTGGATGGGATAAATGCAGAGCACTAATTCCAAGTATGGGTCACCATACTTGGCCACATGTCACTTCACTATCTTGCTTGTGTGTGAGGTGCAAGGTCTCTCTTCGCCTTTAGGTATTCAGGCTCACTCTACCCAGGAGTGTTGCTTCCTCTCAAGTTCTTTTCAGAGGAGTTCCCATGGAGGATATCTGTGTGGTGGCAGATTGGTCCTCCCCTCACACTTTTATCAGGTTTTACATCCTGGATTCAGATGCGGCTACTGGTTCCCAGGTTCTTTCTGTTTGAACTAGCCGTTTGGTTTTAGCCTGGCCTGTTTTGTTTCTGGCCAAATGTGGCAGCGCTTAACTTGGCACATGTGATATATCATTCCCATTGTGTCATCGCTACACAGCATTGAAAGAGAACATCTTGGGCTACTTGCAGTTCTCAATGCATTCTGTTTACTTACTACGTCTGTAATCCTCAGTGTTGTTCAGGTTTTTCTTTGAGCCAGATTCTGTATAGGATATTGAAAGGTAAGTCATACGTTTATATTGTTTCTTTAAGCAGTAACCTGAGTCAGAGCTAACACAAGAGTCCCACTGTACCAATCAAGCCTCAAAGATCTACAGAAGGAAGATATGGCACTTTTTAAAATTTATTGTTTTTAACTCACTGTTTTTTGTTTTTAACTCACTGTTCATTTTGTAAAGCTATCAATGTCTCCCGTTTTACTTACTATGTTCTTTGTTATCCTTGTGTTGTCCCGCTGAGTTAGATTCTGTACCTGATTCTTACCTGAGATCCAGATGTAATCATTTAAAGAAGCACATGTTGATGGTTTGATCAGTTTTGACATTACCATGAATTTGAAGTTGGTATTCTGTAGTTTGTGGTTTCAGTACTGTCTGACCATTGTCGTAATAGACTGTCAAATTGTATCTCCCAGCATCACTGAAGCTCAGATTCTTCAAGATGATGCCAGATTTTTCCTGTTCACTACATTCTTTGTTGTCACAAACAGTGATAGCTCTGTTTGACAAATGTTTGAAAGTAATTCGAAAAATCTCTTTGTCCTCAAATGTATATGGCAGAGTGACGTTGCCTCCCTTTTTCCCTATGACAACTATAGGGGTGGTTCCTGCAAATATAGACAGTACAATATTCATTCAATACAAAGTATCAGTAATAAAAAATACATGTGTTTTTGTCTATTCTCTGTTATCAATGTCATAAAATATTCAAGGAGGATTTTACTCAAAACATTTCACCATCCAAGTGGCTTTGACAGTTGTATACTGATGGTGGAATTTATCCAATATTTAACATCAGTAATGAATGTAAAGATTGTGATTGGTTCACGTCATGATCGCTGCCTCAATATAATCATGTACAACAAACAATCAAACAATCATTTCACTTTCTTCAGAGTTACAAACTGTTGTGCTATTAAGACAGTATCATGTCTTCCCTGTTGAAAAAAAAAACAGTACAGGTGCATCTCAATAAATTAGAATGTCGTGGAAAAGTTCATTTATTTCAGTAATTCAACTAAAATTGTGAAACTCGTGTATTAAATAAATTCAATGCACACAGACTGAAGTAGTTTAAGTCTTTGGTTCGTGCTTCTACTAAATACTGAGCAAAGGGTCTGAATACTTAGGACCATGTGATATTTCAGTTTTTCTTTTTTAATAAATCTGCAAAAATGTCAACGATTCTGTGTTTTTCTGTCAATATGGGGTGCTGTGTGTACATTAATGAGGAAAAAAAATTAACTTAAACGATTTTAGCAAATGGCTGCAATATAACAAAGAGTGAAAAATTGAAGGGGGTCTGAATACTTTCCGTACCCACTGTATATGACATCGCTTGAGATTGTTCAAGACTTTTTGTTAATAATTTTTTGCAAAAGCAAAAATGTTAAAAATAAAAAATAGATAAAAATAAATACATTAATTAATAAAAATAAAACCAGCCAATTGCTACTGTTTGCAGAATGGTTGAGAAGTACCACAAACTGAATCCTACCTGTCGAAAAACTCCAAGTGACATCAATTATTAAACAGCTATTTTTTTCTGTGTAAATTCCAAAAAATAAGGTAGTTGAGTTCAAGTGATAAGTTGTTTCCTCATAAAACAGTTTATACAGTGTGTTGAACCCCACCCCCACCACCACACCCCGGCCCGATTTATTGCAACAACGGCTTTAAACTTTCACTTTCACTTTAAATGTACCTGTATACATAAACATATTGATCTTACATGTTAAAAAGTACAAAGAAATACCAACCCATATTTTGTTTTATAATTATTTCAGTGTGTTTAATATTTAACACTGATTACACCGTGGAACGCAGTGAATTATCAGTCAAACCTCCCAATCGACACAAAAGTACAGTTTTACAAATGAACAAATTAGTAACCTGCTACCAACCATTCGTCGCATCGGAGATACCATGGTAGAAGAATTCAGTATTAATTAATAACCCCACTAAACAAATCATCGTCTTCCTCAATAAAGATAATCATGTTTAATAATTTCCGCATCACTAGCAGGTTTAGTTTTCTACAAACACAAACAAAGAAATGTATATAATAACACAAAAACACACAGGCTTTATGTTTAGAAGGATAAAAACGAGCGTAGGCCTACATTGTAAAGGTTCTGCGTGAGTCTTATTCTCTGGGCGTCAAAACTTTGTAAACCACGGCACCTTTAGCGAGATAAACCCGAAATCCTCATACCCACACAAGTGAGAGCTTCCACAGTCTGGGAAGAGCCTAGGTGTCTGCCATATGGATGAGAATGAGTGATCTTTATTGCCCTCTTCTGGTTATTCTCTCGATTCAGATTGAGCTGTTGAAAGATGCATTAGCTTGCATAGACACTTGACTAACCAAACAGTGTATGTAGATTTGAGAGTCCAGAAACTTAACATTCACGGTGAGGTGACTGCATATCATGTTTAGAGCAGCTGAAGTTTATTTCAGCAGTTTCAGTTGATCTCAACAGTTTGAGCAGCACATTTCATCCCTGATTATTTCAGAATCTGTCATGCAGCTTCACAAAGAGGCTGTTTAGTTTGTAAGTAGACAGTCTATTTAAACATCCTTTCCTATTTTGTCATGTTATAAAAAGAACAATTCTGAACGTAAAAAAATAGCAAAAATATTTAATTCACACAAAAAACAATACAGACAAAAATGTTTATTACAAAGTGGTTTAGTTTTTCACAATACATACTCCTTGCAGATTTACAAAGAATAATGCAAATGCCCTAATAAACAGAAAAAAATGGAAAAACTCTCTAGCAGATGATGAAGACACTTCTTAAATATAACTACATTAAATATATTTAAACATATTTTCAAAGAAACAAAATATATAAATTGTAAATAAATAGATAAATTGTACAAAATATATCTGTCTTTCACAGTGACACGCTACCCCCAGTAAAAAAACGTTGCCATAATTTATTTAAAATACATTTATTTTAAACTAAGTATACTTCAAATCTATTACCATATTTATTGACATATCACTTAAGACTTACTGATATAAAATTATAATTCAACTTTATTTAGAGTATTTCTTTACTGCACAATGCACCTTTCTTGATATTAAGCCAAAAATGTGTTTTAATATAACTATAAATAAGGATTGTATGATCTAGATATTTAAACCTGAAGTATACTTGCAATAGTTTTATTTTAGCACAATCAAATAAACTTATCTTTATATATAATAAAAGTATCTCTTTAGTTGAACTTCAGCACTACTTTCACACAATTAAAGTGCATTTTAAGTATTTAAAAGACTTTAAGTTTAGTATAGTAAATGTACAATTGCAGGGTATTTTTATTAAGCACATAAATATGTAAATGTATTTGTAGTGTACTTACAGTAGCACAAAATAAATGTAAGTCAAGTGTCAATTTTTTTCTTTTTCTTTCTTCTTGCTAGGGCCGAAAGCATTGTTATTCAACTATGGTCACAAGTGCCTATGTTACCAACATGCTTAAACGATTTGGTGTTTCCTAAAATCACATTTGCAAATAACTTTCATGGCTAAAACTACAGGTTTGACCTGTGGTTAGAAGCATAGTTTCTTGCTACTATGCAGACTTGAATAGATTATGCACTTGGGCAAAATAAGCAAGCTAACTTTCATTCTGTATCTCTCATCCCATTTATATATATAATATTATATATATGATATTTTAATGTATCAACACTCTAGACTGTTTTTGAAGAGTAAAAATACGCAAGGGAACCTGGAAATAAATAAATACGCAAGGGAACCTGGAGTACAATGTAAAAGGGAACCCACAATGAATTAAGCATCAGATATAGCAAAATGACAGGGAACAAAAGCTAGTGATGTAGTCTTCAGAAGCCATGTTCATTTACAGCAGTGTTTCGGGGGAAATTAAGTTGTGGAGAAAACTGCTGAATGGATGAACCGTGTATACATATAGGCTAGCTTACAGTAGTGTTACATCCTGCATGTAAATATGATTTAAAAAAATGAATGGCTTTCTGTTGTTTAATGTAAATAAACTATAATAAACTATGATAATTAAACAGAGAGTTGTACATCGTTGTATGAGAAATCCACTCCTTATCTAACTAATGCAGATAGAGTTCACTAATGGAATTGTGGTGTAGGGGTCCAGCACAATTTTATGTACTGTAAATAAAAATATATTGCATAAATATGTTGACAGAATCCACTGAAGATCTGTTGGAGCTGGAGGCAAATTACAAAGAACTTGCAGACATCAGTTCATCCTAGCAACCATAAACACAATCAGAATTGCCAGCAACACCATAACCACCCAAATCACAAAAAACACAGACAGTTTCTTTGGCAAACTCCAATGTTCTGGAGCAGAACGTTTGGGAGCTGGGGAGAGAGTGCAAATTTTACAATTTTAAAACCACTGTTTGCATATTTTTTAAGCTCTCATTTCCCTTTGTTTTACTGTTCTTCTGTGTTACCTTTCTGCTCTCCCGCTGAGCCTGCTTCTGTAGAACATGTTGATATTGTTAGACTCGCTCAGTTTAGCATCAATTATCTGTTCAAATCATGATGAATAAACCTCAGCTGTCCAAATGCTTAAAACATTTCTAGACATTTACTGGGCTTCTCTCACCTCTGACTGTCACCATGATCAAGAGTTCTCCTTCAGAATCCAGAACTATGTATGATCCAGCATCACTAGCTGTAAAATCATTAATGGTCAGGGTCCTGTCTCTCACAGTCAGTCGATTATTCTGGACCTCGTGGCTTCTTTTCCAGATCATATACTCACTGCTGCTTTCGGTCTGATGCTTAACTTCTTTAACATTGGGAAACAGAACATCTAAGTTCAGCTTATCCCCTATTTTCATAGAAATCTCATCTGAGGAGAAACAAAGACATTAATCATTATTATAATGGTTTCAGTCAATCAAGGTCATAAGCACATATTTAGGATTGGGGAACCAGATCCAGATGTACTCATTTAAGGAAGCACATGTTGATGGGTTGATCAGTTTTGACATTACCATGAATTTGAAGTTGGTATTCTGTAGTTTGTGGTTTCAGTACTGTCTGACCATTGTCGTAATAGACCGTCAAATTGTATCTCCCAGCATCACTGAAGCTCAGATTCTCCAGGATGATGCCAGATTTTTCCTGTTCACTACATTCTTTGTTGTCACAAACAATTCTAGTGCCAATTTTCCTTTTTTGTCATAGTAATACGAAAAATTGCATTGTCCTTATATTTGTTACATGGCAGGGTGATGTTGCCTCCCTTTTGTCCTTTCTTTATAGTGGCAGTTTCTGCAAAGACAGACAGAATCATTTTTATTCAGTATGAAGTATCAATATTGAAAAATACATGTAGCATTTTACATTTTAAAAATCCTGCATGTAATCTGTTTAGAAATTATATCTGGTTGCACAAATGGAGTGAAAATAGCATGTTCTGTTAGAAATCTGCCACTACCAGATTGAAAGCTTGCCTTTTAAACACAAGTTAGTTTAAAATATTTCCAAAGCAATTGTTAATGCTGAGGACAATGTCAAATACAATACCAGAAACACAACAAATAACATAATATAAATAATAATAATAATATTAAAAATAAAATAAAATAAGCAGCCAACAATATTGATGAACTGAATGAACTGCCAACATAAACCAGTGATATCATAATGTGTGATGATGTAATATAACACAGTGGGAAATTTTCATCATCAATCCACAAATGTCCAACAAAGTCACTTGGTGCAAAAGAGAATTCAGTGACTACCTGGCACTGAAAATCACAAATAGCAACAATTTTTAAACAAAATGATACTGACCGCAACAATTGACAAACCACAGCAGCAGCAGAAGATTCAACCATTTGAGCCTGTTATGAATACAGAAGAGCTGTTATGTGACAAAAACAGACACACATCACAAAGACATTCATAAAATGCTTTGCTGAAAGATAAATTACTATATATCTTATAATACAATACACTTGACTCTAAACCTTCGGTTTCAATTTTAGTTAAAGTTTTAACACATGGATCTTACATGATAAAAATATCCATGTAAGACACATCAAACACGGTGGGAAATTTAAAAATAATAGAGGGAAGTCGTGGCCTAATGGTTAGAGAGTCGGACTCGTAATCCAAAGGTTGCGGGTTCGAATCTCGTACCTGCAGGGATTGTAGGTGGGGCGAGTGAATGTACAGTGCTCTCTCCCACCTTCAGTACCACGACTGATGTGCCCTTGAGCAAGGCACCGAATCCCCAACTGCTCCCCGGGCGCCACAGCGCTGTGTGGGTTAAATGCAGAGCACTAATTCCAAGTATGGGTCACCATACTTGGCCACATGTCACATCACTTTCTTTCACTTTCAAACTATAAGTTGAATCTTTGGTTTAATACAAGATTTCCGTGTAATCATGGACTCAATACAACCAGTCAAACCCAAAGCCCAATGTGCATTAACATAAAGTTCAGTAACCTGCTACAAACCAATCCTCTCATCTGAATAATCAAAGTAAAACAATCTAATAATTATATTAATAACACCACTAAAGATTGAACATCATCATAATCATTGTCGTCATCATAAAAACTCTTGATTCATCTCCAGGTTTAGTTTTCCACAAACAGAAACAAAACTTTTGATATAATAACACGCAAAAAAAAAAAAAAAAACCCACAAGCTTTATATTTATAAGCATGAAAACTTACATGGTGAAAGTTCTGTACGAGTCTTATGTTCTGGGCGTCAAAATTTCGTAAATCAATTCAAGTTGATGATGAGACTTTAAAACAAAATCGAAGTATCACACATACAGTCTGAGTCATTATCTTCCCGGTTAGTCTGTAAACCAGATGCAGCTGGTTTGCCTAGACACTTGTTTACATTGGCAAACAAAACTGCGTGTAGATTTGTGAGTCCAGAAATGTATATTCAAGATTCCTTACTATATGAGCAACTTTTGGGGTACGCTGTTGATTGCTTGTCAACGACACAAACAAAACTGACTATATTAAATTTAAAATGTTCTTTACAAAGATTTACAAATACATATCATGTCTCTTCCTGGTTTACATGTCATAACTTGAGTTAAAATAGATAATATTACTTTACACAGATCACTTTATTATATCAGTCTGATGTTAACACATGTAAAGTTTAAGTGTTAAACTTGCAGAAGTGTGATACCTGCATGAGTTCAGTGTAACTGTTAGAACTCTTTTACAAAACAAACATTTAATGAAACTAAGCTGCAAAAACAATTGCTGTCCTTATTAACCAGAATAGATTAACACATGGCTATAACCACATATATTTAATTATCAGAAACTTCACATTCACAGTGAGGTAATACAGTTAAGGTGAGGTAATAAAAGGAACATGCATCAAACATTGTGCTGCATCTGTCTATTTGGCTCCACATACATCTGTATATAATTTAGAGCAGCTGACGTTTATTTTGAGCAGGATCTCTGATGATTTCAGTTTGAACTCAGCAGTTTGAGCAGCACATTTCAGCTCTGATTGAGTCTGAATCTGTCATGCAGCTCCACAAAAAGGCTGTTTCCTTTATAGTTAAACAACCTCTTAATATTTCATCATAATATTGTCTATAAAGAATTATTTTTCTGTACATAAAAAAAATGCAGACAAGAATGCATATCAACAAAAATGTTTTTTTACAGAAGTGGTTTAATCTTTTCTCATAAAACATATAACATCTTATATGTTATATAAAATATCCTTCAAAGCAAATGTACAAAGAATAATGCAAATGCCCCATTGAGCTGACCAATGCAAATGTGGAAAGAAAAAAATTGTAGTATAGCTGATAACAATTTAAAGACTTAAAAGTCCATAGAGCCATAATAAATACAATACATATTTTTCAATATGCAGATACCGTGAACAAACAGAATCCTGA
>NW_015536473.1:71960-78097 GCF_001515605.1 Sinocyclocheilus anshuiensis | reverse complement strand
TATATATATATATATATATATATATATATATATATATATTGCAGAAATTTGCTGACAGATTCTTTGCAGATCTTTTGACTTTGAAAGCAAATCACAAGTAAAGGCTGGAATAAACTATATTACATCTGTACAGATTTTTGCCCTGATTTGCAGTCTGGATGAGTCAAATCTCTTTGCCTTTAGTAAGCACCAGTCTGCAGACTTTAGTAAGTCAGAGTTGACAGATTTCACAGAAAATCATGTAGTGTAAGATAGACCTGTTTTTTTAGACTACAAATCCATCTAGTCAGAGGAGATCGAACATATTTGTTATTTTGAGCTGATTTTAGAACACATTGTTTACAATGTCATGCATCTGCTAGCAACAAGGCACGTGAGTTTGTTGTGTTCAGAATGACTGTCTGGTAGTGTTGAAAATCGATTCAAATATGTGACGATTCAAATCGGTTGAGATGCTAAACGAATCGCGATTCATTTAGGTGTAGGAGTTTACATAAGTGTATGTATGAGGGGAACTTACTGTCTTTAGAAAAGTTTAGATGGTATTTTTTTCTTTTCCTCTTGCCTCTGTATAATGCATATTAAAGTTCATAAACGCAGCGCTGCTTTGTTTACAGCCGAAACCAAGGAAACGCTTTAAGCTCCACCTGCTGGCAGAGAGTGAATCTGCGTCTCGTTCAGCTCGTCTGCTGTTTCTGTTTCATGCAGATATTTTTATGTATAGTTTCACAAAACTGAAATCAAACCATTCTGTTTTTGCTTCAAATTTGGAAATTATACAATCTAATTTAGATTAAAAACTGTTCATGTTGCATGTATGGATCACGATTAAAACGCAGTGGTTGCCTCTAATTTTAAAAGGAAAGAGCACAGACAAAGCCTTAGTTTGTTTATATGAAGAGATTTATTTTATTTGTGTTACTTATTTATTTGATTTGGGGCTTGTTTTAAAATTTCAATGTAGTTTTGTTATTTACATTTACATTATATTTAAATTTTGTCATTTAGCAGATGCTTTTGTCCAAAGCGACTTACAAATGAGGACAATAGAAGCAATCAAAACCAACAAAAGAGCAATAATATGCAAGTGCTATATTAGTATATTATTATAGTGTTATATTTCAATTTCACAAAGAAATGTGCAGCATTTTGTCCAAGCAATAAAAAAAGGACAAATTTAATTTATAATTTGTCTTAAATCTCATTTTGTTAAAAAAAGAATAATCGTGAATCGAATCGAATCGTGAAATCAAAACCGTGAATCGTTACATCCCTACTGTCTACACGATAACACTGCAACCGGAGTTTTTGAAAATCTTCACCCTGGCAGGCGTTTTCAAAAATGTTCGGTTTCAGTGACCTGGTGCTGTGTTTGCATGTGGACGAATGGCCAAACCGCGTAGAAAACTCTGCGGTTTTAAAAATAACCGCGTTCGTGTGGACAGGGCCTAAGATACCTAGTTCTAATCTGTAACCGTTTACAGAGTCAGTAAGTGTGTGATGCCTACAGTGTCAAAAATGTGTTCAGATTTTAAAAGCTGTGTAGTGAATTCCAGGCTTAACCAGTGTCATTAGGTGTTCTGCACACCTGTAGAGTTTAATCACATTTCACAGGGCCCTCAGCCGACTTCGTTTTGTGTTTCCTGTGCTCAGTCTCCCCTTTCCCTCTCTAGCGACACAAAATCTGTGCAGACAATTGTATAACGTGACAGCCACAATCACAATCAGAGCCATCAAAACTACGACAAGCAGTGTAAGTGCCGATATCCAATTGCCTACAGGTGGAAGGGACAAGTAGGAAGAGAGCACATTTTTATTTTTACAATGTTTTTTCAATTTTTAAATTCACTGTTTAATAATTTTGTAAAGCTCCTAATGCCTGC
The DNA here is from genome assembly GCF_001515605.1 of Sinocyclocheilus anshuiensis. Lineage (NCBI taxonomy): Eukaryota > Metazoa > Chordata > Actinopteri > Cypriniformes > Cyprinidae > Sinocyclocheilus > Sinocyclocheilus anshuiensis. Next base: position 76,214 of record NW_015536473.1, on the reverse strand, counting down.
TGTTTTACTTATTATGATGTTCAGCGTTATTAGTTTTGACATCTTTGTTGTCCAGTTTTCCCTTTGATTTTGTACTGTATTCTGTAGAGGATATTGAAAGGTTTACAGTAGTTTAGTTTAGTCATTCTGTTTAAATCATGATGTATAAAACTCATCTGGTCAAATGCTTTTAAAGTAATATTCCCATATATCTGAACTTCTCTCACCTCTGACTGTCACTGTGATCAAGATGTTTCCATCAGAGTCCAGAACTCTGTATGTTCCTGCATCTCTGGCTGTAAACTCACTGATGATCAGGTTTCCATCACAATTGGTCAGTTGATCACTCTGAACCCCTTGGCTTCTGCTCCAAACCTCCTTCCATTCTATATTAGTCTGATGCTGCACTTTATCAGCATTAGACAACAGAACATCAAACTCTAGCTCCTCTCTTATTTTCACAGAAATCGCATCTGAGGAGAAAAAGAAAAACACTTATCCTCAATCATTATTATAATAGTATCAAAAATTCAAGGCCATAAGCATGTATTTAGAATCAGGGGACCAAATATAAAAATCAGCCATTGAAAAGCCTGTATTGGCATCTTAATATTAGATGGGACATGTCCAATTCAGTGTCTCTGCTGGTTGTAGTCCCACATTATTAAAACCCTCATTCATCCCTCAGGTCATTTTGACCCGAAAATGATTTTCAAAACAATTCTAAAAATCGCGTTGATCGTACCGGTCAAAAATTTATTTACTTTTGTCACACTTGCACTGGGAACACACACAAAAAAATTGAGTGGATTTGAGGAGTTTAAATGGGTGCAATAAAAAAAGTAACAAAAGTGTCCCTCGCGGGTCATTTTGACCCACATAGGAATTAATGGAATTTACGAGAAAACTTAATTTTTTTATTACATTCGATTTTTTTTATATACAAAATCTGAGACAATCCAGTAAAGATTTATACCTAAACGAAGGGCTGAGACTACAGAATATCCCCAATGCAGAAAAAACATGCACAACCAAATTTAAGCCTTAAGATTATCTCATTTCTCATGTTTCACTTGTTTTGCTCATTTTAAAATCTCCATAGGGTTCTATAGGTCCCTCTAGTGGCTGTAACTATAAAATGCAATTTTATGTCATTTTTCCCCACCAGGTGGCATCAGAGACACTCAGTGACTCAATTCCAAGGCCATCTGCCGGTTTTTGATGAAACAGGACTGAAATTGTGTCTTTATTATTTTATTTTTTTTGGTGAAATAATGTACAAAAACTGCTTATTTACATATATTTTCTTAAAAATATCCAGAATAAAAGGTAAATATAATAAAAATCACCAATAAATAATAGAAAACCTTACATAAATATTTAGAACAAAAGTATAAAAATGGATCAATATAAGATTTCTGGACCAAAAAAAAAAATTGTGTCATTTTTAGCCTTCGCGTCCTTTTGACCTGCTAAGGACACTTTTGTTATAGGTTCGGGAGGGACGGATGAGGGTTAAAGGAAAACCAGAAAGCATGTCCACATTTGTCTTTACCATGAATATGAAGTTGGTACATCCTGATTTGTTGCTCCAGCTCTGTCTGATCATTATTGTAATAGACATTTAAAAAGTATTTCCCAGCATCACTGAAGCTCAGATTATTGATGAAGACGTCACAGTTTCCTTGTTTAAATACTCGTCCACTGCATTCTTCAGTCTGACAGACAGGGATGTTTTCTGACCCACGGTTTAAACTAATAACCAAAATCTCATTGTTCTCACATGTACATGGCAGAATGACGCTGTCTCCCTTTTCTCCTGCCACAGATATATAAGAGGTTCCTACAGAGGGGTAAATACAAACAGTAAATATTCGTTCAATGCAAAGTGTCAATACAGAAAATTAAATGCGGTGTTTTTCTCTATTCTCTAAAATAAAGTTTATCATAACAATGCCAATAATATTAGTAGTGGCACATTTTATCATTTCAAATGTTTTAAATGTTTATGATTATAGTATAAAGCTATAGCAGATGTACAGATGTAGTGAATTGTAGTGAATTTATTAACAATGTTTAATAAAAAAATGTATTAATAAATTATGATAATAAGTTAATTAATTAATTAATTAATGGACCGGAATAAATTGCATAGATAAACCAGTGATGTCATAGTGTGTGATGTTACAATATTTTCCACCATCCATCCATACATGTCTATTAAAATCAGTTGGCTGAGTGGTACAACACAAAACAATTGACTAAAATAACTTTAGTTGGAACTGTAAATTAAAAAACAAACAAAAAAAAACAAACATGTTTTTTATAAACAAATTATACTGACCAATATAATTGATAAAACACAGCAGCAGCAGATTCAACCTGATGAGAATACAGAAGAGCTGTTAAACATGTGACAAATATAGGCTAACTATAAATATAAACTATAAAATGTCTCACTAAGTGGTGTTACTACATAATTGATTATAATACAGCAAACTCTTTCACTTTCATTTTATTTAAAGTTATAAAACTAGTGTCATATTTGGCCTTCGGGTCATTTTGACCCGCGAGGGACACTTTTGTTATAGGTTCGGGAGGGACGGATGAGGGTTAAAGGAAAACCAGAAAGCATGTCCACATTTGTCTTTACCATGAATATGAAGTTGGTACATCCTGATTTGTTGCTCCAGCTCTGTCTGATCATTATTGTAATAGACATTTAAAAAGTATTTCCCAGCATCACTGAAGCTCAGATTATTGATGAAGACGTCACAGTTTCCTTGTTTAAATACTCGTCCACTGCATTCTTCAGTCTGACAGACAGGAATGTTTTCTGACCCACGGTTTAAACTAATAACCAAAATCTCATTGTTCTCACATGTACATGGCAGAATGACGCTGTCTCCCTTTTCTCCTGCCACAGATATATAAGAGGTTCCTACAGAGGGGTAAATACAAACAGTAAATATTCGTTCAATGCAAAGTGTCAATACAGAAAATTAAATGCGGTGTTTTTCTCTATTCTCTAAAATAAAGTTTATCATAACAATGCCAATAATATTAGTAGTGGCACATTTTATCATTTCAAATGTTTTAAATGTTTATGATTATAGTATAAAGCTATAGCAGATGTACAGATGTAGTGAATTGTAGTGAATTTATTAACAATGTTTAATAAAAAAATGTATTAATAAATTATGATAATAAGTTAATTAATTAATTAATTAATGGACCGGAATAAATTGCATAGATAAACCAGTGATGTCATAGTGTGTGATGTTACAATATTTTCCACCATCCATCCATACATGTCTATTAAAATCAGTTGGCTGAGTGGTACAACACAAAACAATTGACTAAAATAACTTTAGTTGGAACTGTAAATTAAAAAACAAACAAAAAAAAACAAACATGTTTTTTATAAACAAATTATACTGACCAATATAATTGATAAAACACAGCAGCAGCAGATTCAACCTGATGAGAATACAGAAGAGCTGTTAAACATGTGACAAATATAGGCTAACTATAAATATAAACTATAAAATGTCTCACTAAGTGGTGTTACTACATAATTGATTATAATACAGCAAACTCTTTCACTTTCATTTTATTTAAAGTTTAAAACAGTTTTGTGATTTGTTAAAAATACATGATCTAGGACTGTTGCACAGTTTGTGCTACTGAAGACTGTATTTCTCACAGCCTGAATAAATAACGCACACCAGTGTTCGGTGCTTGTTATGTTTTATTCAAATTATGAACGTGCTGGAAATGTTCTATATTCTATCATAATTGCACATACATCCCGTATTTTGTACATGCAACTTAGCTACTATTATTGTAAATTAAAATAAATAAAGAGAATCAGGCGTTTCCCATTGCTGGAACACACAGACACCGTGGTGGTGTTCATGTGCTTTCATCTAGATCTTTCTGACATGACCTGAAAGCAAAACTTTCAGGTTATGTATGTAACCATGGTTCCCTGAGTAGGGAACGAGACACTGCGTCCTCTAGGGGTCGCTATGGGGAACTCCTTGTCGTGACCCTTGTCTGAAGTATACATTGAAAAAACACCAACAACACGTTGGACGGCGACAGCCATGACGTCACTACCGGTGCGACTATAGTATAAATAGGCGCCGGGAGCACACATCATCCTCTTCTTCTTCGTCTGAAGCTTGCGTCTGAAGCATGGCAAGAAACCTAGAGGATGCAGTGTCTCGTTCCCTACTCAGGGAACCATGGTTACATAAGTAACCTGAGACA
>NW_015536473.1:66448-68830 GCF_001515605.1 Sinocyclocheilus anshuiensis | reverse complement strand
TATGTATGTAACCATGGTTCCCTGAGTAGGGAACGAGACACTGCGTCCTCTAGGGGTCGCTATGGGGAACTCCTTGTCGTGACCCTTGTCTGAAGTATACATTGAAAAAACACCAACAACACGTTGGACGGCGACAGCCATGACGTCACTACCGGTGCGACTATAGTATAAATAGGCGCCGGGAGCACACATCATCCTCTTCTTCTTCGTCTGAAGCTTGCGTCTGAAGCATGGCAAGAAACCTAGAGGATGCAGTGTCTCGTTCCCTAGGTAGAGTTCAAGGCTTGGAATCAGGAATAGATTCCTTTAAGGGAATACGACCAAGAGCCTAGAATCATCAGGCTCAGACCTGGACCATCGTGAAGGCCACTGAGCGTGCCTTTGTCTCCCTGAACTTCTGGACCACCGTCTCAACGGAGGTACCAAAAATACGGAAGGCAAAACCGGTGCATCGAGAAGAAAGCCCCTCTCTTTTTTCCCGATATCTGCTAGGTTCACCCACAGATGTCCCTCCGTCACTACCATAGCCGCCATGGACCTGCCACTAGCAGAGGCAGCCTGCTTAGTAGCATGGAGAGCAAGATCCGTGGTGCGGCGCACTCAGCTACCTCATCAGGAGAAAGGCCCTCACCTTTATCCTGGTCTTTCAGCAGGTCAGCCTGATATGCTTGGAGCATCACCATCGTGTGCAATGAAGCGACAGCCCGACCTGCTGCTGCTGCTTATGCTCTGGCATTCAAGCGAGATGTATCCTGAAGAGGTATAAAGCGCAGCTCTGCTTTGTTTACAGCGGTAAACAAGGAAACGCTATATTGCGGTTGGTTCATAAGCGGTGTTGCCAAGTCCGCGGTTTTCCTGCGAAATTGGGCTACTTTAACACTGTTGCTGCGGGTTGTCGTTCATGTCCGCGGGTTGAAGCAACCCCAATAACGTGATATTTAGCCCCTGGAATGTGAATTTTACTGGAAGATCCCCGCCGAAAAACGCGTATTTTACCCCCGGAATGCGATTTTTACAGGGGAACCCCCCCTTGAAACACCCGGCCAACGAGTTGGTGTTTTTTCAATGTATGCTTCAGACACGGGTCACGACGAGGCGTTCCCCATAGCGACCCCTATGAAAGGGAACAGATCTTTGGGTTTATATGTAACAATCCTCATAAGTCACTTTATAAATTAAACACAATTGAACATCAAGAATAATTACATCTGGTATTCCTGCACAAAACTGTATTCATTTGAACACTTCTCTAGCATACAGTAGGCTGTTTAATCTTCAAAATACATTTGAAAAGTGTTCGATTTCCAGTAGATGGTAGCAATGTTCTACTAGCCCATTCTATCATCACCATGAATTATACTGAGAAACGTACATCTTTAAAGTGAATTTTACATTAATTTTACAAGTTAAATAAGCCCAGTTATATACAAACATTACTAAATTAGCCAATTCAAACTAAAAATACCATAAATCCCCCAAAACTACACAACTACAGCATAAAAATATCATTAAAACGTTTTACATTTCATTACCTTTACATTTAGTGATTTAGCAGATGCTTTTATCCAAAGTGACTTACAAATGAGGACAATGGAAGCAATCAAAACTAACAAAAGAGCAACTATATATAAGTGCAAATGACAAGTCACGTGTCAGGATCCTGCCCTATCTGTCTTGTCTCTGTTTCATGTTTCCTTGTTTGCGTTGTGTGTGAGCACATGGCTCTTTGTTGTTGTCTGCCATGTGCTTCTTTCGTCCTGCCTCCTTGTTTCCCATTGCCAGGCCCCCTTGTTCACTCCTCGTTTGTCTGAGTGTTGTCACCTGTTCCTCCTGTTCTCTGCCCCTTTATATTGTGCTCCCGTCCCCTCTTGTGTTGTCAGTTCATTGTTTCAACTTGTGTTTTTGCTAGCACTCCTATTAGTTGTGGTCCTGTATTCTCCCAGTCAGATTGTTTGTTGAGTGTGTATCCAGTCTAGTCCTTTCCTGTCCTGCCTTGCAGGCTGAGCTACTGGTCATCTCCCCGGGTCTGCCACGCTGCTAGGCCTGATACATCATGAGTGGTGAGGAGTGTCAGGCCACCGCTGTTCGCCTCCTGCTTCGCTGCCTTCAATGCTCTTTGGCGGTCTGCCATACTGGACCGGACTCTGTGGCCGATCACCCAGGCCTGCCTGTCTTCCAAGTCTTTCCCTGCCTAGTGTTTGGATTGTGTTCACTCCTCTCCTCACCATCTCTCGTTTTGTCTGCAAGTCTGTCTAAATAAATCTGTTAACACTCACTCTGCATTTGAGTCCTCCCTTCAGATTCGTGACATCTCAGTTAGCCTAACGCAGTACACGTAGCAAGGTATATATATATATTTATATATATATATATATATGAGGG
>NW_015536473.1:65357-66396 GCF_001515605.1 Sinocyclocheilus anshuiensis | reverse complement strand
ATATATATATGAGGGCCCTAAAAAGCCATAATTCATTCTGGCACTCTCACACACTTACATTCTTCTTACACATGCATACATTTCTACTGTCACACACATATATTTTCCTTTCACATGCATGCATTTCTACTGTCACACACTTACATTCTCCATTCACATACATGCATTTCTGCTCTCTCTCTCACACATAAATTCTCCTTTCACATGCATACATTTCTACCTTTTTTTTGGTATCCATTACTTCCTGTTTAAGCAGGAAGTCACTCTCAGACCAGGAAATACATGTGCAAGACTTGCTCCAGCTCTTCCTCACAATTTTACAATGATGCTATTCAAAGTCATCCTGTTTTCTGTTCAACTACTTATTTTAAAATATCATGATGTAACCTACGTGTTCTACAGATCTGTGTACAAGTGTTATGATACTGATTTTGATCGTATTGACAGGGCTCAACGCTAAGGAAATTTTCTACTGGTGCGGTTTGGCCAGTGGTTTCAATTTTTTACTTGCCCTGGCAAAATTTTCACAGCCTAGCCACACTCAATCAATCAATAAATAAGACTTATTATTTTCATTGTTGACTGTAACATTGTATTGTAATAAATGATAACCATTTTGCAGAAATAGGTACAATAGTTCAAAGATAAAACTGAAATGAACCATGCTTTTTTAGGTCTTTCAGGTAGGTCTAACTCTATTCCAGTTAAGGATGCACTGATCAGGATTTTTCATGACTGATTCCAATTGCCGAATTTTTTATTTTTTACAATCAAATGAGCCGATTCCCATACTCGTTGCCAGTTTATTTAGTTTTTATTACTTTTATTTATTTCTTTTTACATTTATTAAATGTTTATTTTGCTCTGTCACTGGCCAAACTTACCTTGAACAAACAAACAAGCAAAAAATATATGCAACATGAAGCAACTGCACAAAACAAAAACATCAGACGGGCTGAATAAATATTTTATTATTACTCTTTATTATTATTAGTGTTTTATTACCTTAATTATATGTATGTCTGCACTATGACTGTAG
>NW_015536473.1:59906-64573 GCF_001515605.1 Sinocyclocheilus anshuiensis | reverse complement strand
AGAGGGAGTTTAAGGCGGCCCGCCACCGGACTAATAATCTTGGTGACCGTAAACGGGCCAATGAATTTAGGAGCAAGTTTATTACAAACTGTATGGAGAGGAATGTTCTTAGATGAAAGTCACACTTTTTGACTGACGACATAGACAGGAGGCCTCGACCGGTGGCGATCAGCTTTGGCCTTGGTGCGCGCCCCCACCTGGAGGAGGGTCTGTCTGGCCCTGCTCCAGGTGCGTCGACACCTCTGGACAAATGCGTGGGCAGAGGGAACCACGACTTCGGATTCCAGACTGGGAAAAATAGGTGGCTGGTACCCTAAACTACACTCAAACGGAGACAGGCCCGTGGCAGATACAGGTAATGAGTTATGTGCGTACTCAACCCATGAAAGCTGCTGACTCCAAAAAGATGGTTTCGGAGAGACCAAACATCGCAACATACGTTCTAGGTCTTGGTTGGCTCTGTCGGTCGGACCATTACTCTGGGGATGATACCCAGAAGAAAGACAAACCGTCGCCCCCAACAAATGACAAAACTCACTCCAAAATTTAGAGACAAACTGAGGCCCCCTGTCAGAGACCACGTCCGTCGGGAGGCCATGAATGCGAAAAACGTGGTCAATGACAGCAACCGCTGTCTCTCTGGCAGACGGTAATTTAGGCAGAGGGATGAAATGAGCAGCCTTCGAGAACCGGTCCACCACGGTCAAAACCACCATGTTCCCACTTGAGGGCGGGAGACCTGTGACGAAATCTAGCGAAATGTGGGACCAGGGTCTCGAGGGAACTGACAGCGGCTGAAGGAGTCCAGCAGGGGGTCGATTGGAAGTCTTAGAAACGGCACAGACAGAGCAAGCCAAAACAAAACATCATATGTCGCGAGCCATAGATGGCTACCAGGACCGTTGTTTAATAAGAAACATAGTACGACTCACCCCAGGATGACAAGCCACCTTGGAACAATGACTCCATCGAATGACATCGGACCGTAAAGTCTCTGGCACAAACAAACGACCCGGTGGGCATCCGGGCGGAGGCGTTACCCCTTGAGAGGCCGTGCGGACCTTCGATTCAATCTCCCATGTGACTACAGAAACAAAAATCTTCTGTGGCACAATGGGCTCGAGAGAAGATGGGCGCTCCGAATGGTCAAAAATACGGGATAATGCATCGGGCTTGATGTTCTTGGAGCCCGGCCGATAAGAAATAGAAAAATCGAAACGACCGAAAAATAAAGCCCACCGAGCCTGCCTAGAGTTCAATCTTTTAGCGGATTTGATATACTCAAGATTCTTATTCTTGAGTTCTTAGACAAAAGGAACCCCCGAACCTTCTAACCAATAACGCCATTCCTCCAAGGCAAGCTTGACTCCAACCAATGACGCCACTCTTCCAAGGCAAGCTTGACTGCCAACAACTCTCTGTTACCAATGTCATAATTACGCTCGGCGGGAGACAAACGGTGAGAAAAATATGCGCAAGGATGCACCTTTCCATCCGCGAGGGAACGCTGGGATAGGACCGCGCCAACCCCCACCTCTGATGCGTAAACCTCCACCACAAACTGCCGGGACGAATCAGGGGCAACAAGGATGGGAGCTGAAACGAAGCAGCTTCTGAGTTTGGAAAATGCAGCATCCGCTGCACTGGACCACCTGAAAGCAGTCTTGGTGGAGGTTAAGGCAGTCAAAGAGGCGGCTAGCTGGCTGAAATTGCGAATAAAACGCCGGTAAAAATTGGCAAAGCCCAGAAACCTCTGCAGGGCCTTGCGGGAATCTGGAGTTGGCCAATCAACCACAGCCTGAATCTTGTCCGGATCCATGCGCATCCCCTCGACTGACACGATGTAACCCAAAAAAGGAACAGACCGTGCATGGAAAGCGCATTTCTCCACCTTGACAAAGACCATACTCTAACAGCCTCTGAAGCAAATTAAAACAGTTGTTAGCAATTACCAGAAGATGCATAGCTGATAAATAAATTGCATCACTGATAAGAAAGGACGCGTGTATATGTCTGTCGATGCATCACTTATTTACAGCTTACTTGATACGTTTACACATCAGACGATCGCGAACGCCAATGACCGAGTATAAAACATTCAACATATTAACATTATAACTCGCATTACTTTTATATCGTTGCTGTCGATTTTATAGAACATAAAAAAAATGTAAAAAAAAACTTCCTGTGGTCACATTAGCGATAATGAGGGCGACGGCCAAGACTTGACATCGCGTTGGTTTCATACTGATTACTTTGTCACATAATATTAGTTTTCGTCATGACTTACTTCTTTTAAAAGTAGACATGTTAAGCTTTCTATAGATATATCTCATGTGTGTGTCAAATATTCGCTCAGTTTCAGTTCATTTGACGCGTTTCAAACAGATATGTGCGGAGAATGAGATGGCTAAAACCACACCCTGTTTATTTTGCAAAAGCACAATTGTTTGCTGATATTGTGAGTGTACACAAATAAAAGTAGACCCTTCTCTCAACACGTCATTGACGAGTGCCTGGAAGACTGCGGGGGCGTTGGAAAGCCCAAAGGGAAGAACACGATATTCAAAGTGCCCCCTGGGGGTATTAAAAGCAGTCTTCCATTCATCCCCCTCCCTTATGCGAACCAAATGATAAGCGTTGCGGAGGTCCAATCTCGTGAAAAAGGACGCCCCCTGCAGACGTTCAAAAAGGCAGAAGACATCAACGGCAAAGGATATGCCCAAAAAAGGAACAGATTGTGCATGGAAAGCGCATTTCTCCGCCTTGACATAAAGAAGGGCGAATGATCTTGGCTGCTAGAGAATCAGAAATATATTTCTCCATGGCCTCCCTCTCCGGGGCTGAAAGTGAATAAAGTTTGCCCTTAGGTGGAGACGTACCTGGTAAAATCTATTGCACATTCATAGGGTCGATGCGGAGGTGGAGAAGCAGCTCGAGACTTACTGAACACTCTTCAGGTCGAGGCACCGGCAAAGGATATGTATTCCTCACCGTGATGTTGTTCAGCCCTCGATAGTCGATACAGGGACGAAGAGACCTGTCTTTCTTTTTCACGAAAAAACCCCCGCCCCCGCCGGCGAAGAAGGGCGAATGATCTTGGCTGCTAGAGAATCAGAAATATATATCTCCATGGCCTCCCTTTCCGGGGCGGAAAGCGAATAAAATTTGCCCTTAGGCGGAGACGTACCTGGTAATAAATCTATTGCACAGTCGTAGGGTCGATGCGGAGGTAGAGCAGCAGCTCGAGACTTACTGAACACTCTCTTCAGGTCGAGGTACTCACTGGGCACGTTTGACAGGTCCATATCCTCATCCTGAAACACAGAACAGGACAAAGAAGAACAGGCAGACAACAAACAAGCAGCATGTCAACTCTCACTCCAAGAGACAATAGAGTTCTTACTCCAATTTATATAAGGGTTATGAAGCACAAGCCAGGGATGCCCAAGGACTACTGGAGTAACAGGCGTGTCAGTTAAAAGAAAATGAATGATCTCAGTGTGATTACCAGAAGCGAGGAGTCTTACTGGACCTGTAGTGTGAGTGATGGAAGGAAGAGATAGACCATTGAGAGCATGGACAGCAATAGGCTAGGAGAGAGCAACCACAGGGAGTTTAAGTCTGAAAGCAAGATCATAGTCTAAAAAATTACCCAGTAACCCCTTACCTACTGACGGGTTCTGGCTTTTACGGGACACTGTGCTGCGATGTGACCAGCAGCTCCGCAATACAGGCAGAGACCCTTATCTCGCCGCCTTTGCTTCTCCTCCAGGGAAAGACGGGATCTGCCCATCTGCATAGGTTCCGGTTCGGAGAAGGAAACGTCTGCGTCAGAGGAGATGGCAGAAAGGTGGTTCAGTAGATTGGCCACCGGAGCTCAGCGCGCTCGCTGATCTCTCCACTGCAATCTTGTATCCACCCAAATAGCCAGATCGATTAATCCATCCAGTGTTGTAGGTAACTCCAGTGCGTAGATCTCATCCTTGATATAATCAGAAAGTCCATGTAAAAACATGTCCCACTGCGCTTCAAGATTCCAACGGCACTCCGCCGCCAGGGTGCGGAATTCGATGGAGTAATCCGCGACGCTCCGATCTCCCTGCCGTAACTCCGCTAGAAAACGAGCCGCCTCTCTGCCCGAAGCCGCCCGATCAAAAACCTTCTTGATCTCATCCGAAAACGACTGAAATGACGTGCAGCAAGGAAGCCTCTGCTCCCAAACGGTAGTTCCCCAGAGAGCCGCCCGTCCAGAGAGCAGCGTTATGACAAACGCTATCTTCGATTCCTCCGTAGGAAACGACGATGGTTGAAGAGAGATATACAGAGAACACTTGGCAAGAAAAGAGCGGCATTGCTGGGACTCACCAGAGTAAAAAGCTGGAGGCGGAAGGCGGGGTTCGGTGAAACGAGCGGCCTGATCCGGGATAGAAGACACAGGTGGATTAGGCGCAGTGTGTTGCTGGACGGACTCAGTCTGGAAATGTTGTAGCTGGGTGGTAAGCTCCGAGACCTGAGAGACCAGGGCTTGAACAGCGCGATTAGAGGCTGCCATCTGTTCCTCCTGCTGATCCATGCGTGAATTACTGTGAGCCAAAAAGTCTCTTAAATCTGATGCACTCACTGGATCCATAATGGTCAGATCGTTCTGTCATGAAACAGAAACA
>NW_015536473.1:49352-59721 GCF_001515605.1 Sinocyclocheilus anshuiensis | reverse complement strand
TCTTTTGGAAGACCAACCAAAGTAGTTTCGCTTTCACAACGAAACACACAGCGCCTTCACGACATGGCGGCAGCGGAAACAACAATACGACAGCGAGAATAAAAGTTAAGCCTTCTTTCTTTGCGTGAACATTTGGGCAGCGTTATGCAAATCTTCCCACATAGTGATGTAGATATGTGGGGGCGTGTTAGAACGAGCCGTTTTAGGTAGGCGTGGCTGACTCTTAACTTTTATAAAGAATATCTCTTTGGATTTGAGACTTTAGTCTTTGCAACTTTACAGATCTTCTTTATGCACCAAGAGCTTGTAACACTCCAAAGAGAAAGGAAAAATTTAAATTGCATCATATGACCCCTTTAACAGGTAGGCTAATTATGACCCAAAGGGCGTTCGATGGCTAAAACAAACACATGTATATCACTTCCAGAGAGGGAATGTTTCCTCACTAATGTTAAGAGGGGTGTGACTGGTTATCCCTTTGTCTCTAGGCACAGACTGATCTCTCTAAAGTTTAATATAATTTTGCATGATTTTCAGTGACATGATTTTGTGAATTAGGCTGTGTAGGCTATTTAATAATTTACATATGAATAATTAACATTAACTGACGTTTTTGAAAGAACGCCTGTTACTGTGACAGTAACATTCACTGAATGAGATATTTAATGAAATCACAGCCTTTTAAAGTTTAATCATCACATTAAGCCATATCGCAATTCTTGACTTTCCATTCATCAAATTTAAGACCTCTTGAAATCATAATTAAGTACTTTCTTGTACCATTTAAGACTTTTAATGGCCTTAAATTTAATGCAACTAAATTTAAGACTTTTTAAGGACTCGCAGATGCCCTGATTTTTAATTCTTACAAAAATTTTATTTTTAATTTAATTTAATTTAATTCGTTTAATTTGTTTAGCTTTTCTCAATACACATTCTTTCAAAGCAGACTGACAAAGAATAACGCAAATGCTCTATTAAACAGACAAAAGCAACAGTGGAAAGGAGAAAATCTCCAGTAGATGACGAAGACACTATGAGAAGCTTAAGACTCTTGCAAAGGCCATATTAAATATACATAGTAATATGTAAAAAGAAAATAATACAAAATATACATGCATGCACAGGCTTCATTCTCAGTTTGGCATAGATATGCATGCTAAAAATACATGCTATTTTTACTGTGAATACTTTTTTTTTCTTTTTTTTTCTTTTCAAACAATAGTTGATGAATTCAAAAGTAACAATAATAACTAGTTGATGATTTATGATTGGTAAGCCTTAAGTAACCAGTCTATAGGTCACTTTAACTGTGAGTGCTGGTGTACGGGTGCAGTGCAAATGCTCATATGTTTTGTAAATTAAACATAAGCTGCAGAAATATGTTGACAGAATCCTGTTGCTTCTGAAAGCATAAGTAACCGGTGGCTTCACTGGATTCAGGGCCCCATACAATTTGGGTCCCTTAGTATGAAACTCTCTTCTTCAGAAATTGCTTCTTGATGACAGGAAGCATAATCAAAGCCAGAACCAGCAGAACTATAGTCAATCCAACAATCATAATCCAAAACCAAACAGCTAGAAGGGGACGGAGGGAAGAGAACACATTTTAATGTTTGTTTTGTTCTTTTTAAACCTGACTGTTTAAAGATTTTGTGAAGCTCTCAATGCCTCTTGATTTACTTACAGTGTTGTCTTGTGTTATCAGTTTTGTCATCATCTGTGTTGTAGTATTTTTCCTTTGATTCTGTGTCTGATTCTGTAGAGGATATCAAAAGGTTAATCACAGTTTAGCATATATTTGCTGTTCAAATCGTGATGAATAAACCTCAGCTGTCCACTTATTATACAAATAATATTTCTAAATATACACTGATCTTCTCTCACCTGTAACTGTCACTGTGATCAAGATTTCTCCTTCATAGTCCAGAACTCTGTATGTTCCTGCATCATTGGCTGTAAACTCTTTAATGCTCAGAGTCCCATCAGTGTCGGTCAGTTGATCGCTCTGAGCTCCGTTGCTTCTGCTCCAAACCTCCCTCCAATTTGTTTTGTTTCTGGTCCAGTGCACAACTTGATTAGCATTAGAAAGGACATCTAACTTGTGCTCCTCACCTGTTTTCACAGAAACCTCATCTGAGGAGAAACAGCATAAGCATATATGTAAGACCGGGGGAACAAATGTAATCATTTATCAGTGGGTAAAATCAGCCAATATTCAGATTAATCTGAATATTAGTGTCCCGTTCAGAGTCTCTGCTGGTTAGATGGTTATCACACAATTATTAAAGGAAATCCAGAAAACAGATGCTGGTAGTTTGACCATTTTTGACTTTACCATGAATATGAAGTTGGTACGTCCTGATTTGTCGCCTCAGCTTTGTCTGATCATTATTGTAATAGACATGCAAAAAGTACGTCCCAGCATCACTGAAGCTCAGATTCTTGAAGACGACGTCACAGTTTCCTTTTTTAAATACTCGTCCACTACATTCTTCAGTCTGACAGACAGGGATGTTTTCTGACCCATTGTTTAAACTAATATCAGAAATCTTTTTGGTCTCAAATTGACATGGCAGTGTGACGTTGTCTCTCTTTTTTCCTGACACAGATATAGTGCTGGTTCCTACAGGCGGGGCTCCTGCAAACACAGAGTCATTCAATACAACGTATCAATGCTAAAAAATACATGTGGTGTCTGTGTTTATTCTCTGTAATCAGTGTCACCATAAAATATTCTAGGAGAGTTATTTTAATTTAGTCAGTTGTATTTACTTTTGCTAAAGATGTTTCACTATCCAAGTGTCTTCAGCAATTGTGAACTGATGGATTTTCTTCAATATTTAACATCAGAAATGCCTGTAAAGTTTAAGGTTGTTGGTTCGAGCCATGCATGGGCTATTTCTCATGAAAAGGAAATTATGCAATATGCAGAAACATTACAGTATGAAAATGTGTCTATGTGTCCCTGCTGATTATTTCCACTTTCATGAGTTCAGAACTGTTCATCTTATGAGTCAGTTTTGTGTCTTATTGGTCTTTCAGAGTTCACAAACAGCCCTCATTCATGACAAAACAAAGCTAAAGCAGATGCGTCAGTGCAGATCAAGTGAATTCGTCAACATCCCAGACCAAACCATTTTTATTAATAGATTAATTAATAACTGCATAGATAAGTCAATGATGTCATAGTGTGTGATGATTTAATATGCTGAGAAAACTCTACCATCAATCCATTAATATCAACAAAATATCTTAACTTACCAAAAGAGAAGCAATTGACTAGAATAACTCGTTTTAGAAGTTTACACAATTTATGAACAAAAATGACACTGACCGCTCTGATAGATGAAGCAAAACAGCAGCAGAAGATTGAAGCGCTTGAACCTGATGAGAATACAGACAGCTGTTATGAGACAGATACAGACACACATCACACAGAGTTTAATACAGTGATAAAATACTACATAACTGACACAATACAGTCAAAACCTCCAGTTTCAATTTTATTTAGGGATTTATCACATGTGGGTCTTATAAGAAACATCAAACTATAATCTGAATCTTAGGTTTTATGTATTTTATAGATGTTCAGTGTAATCATCCAACTCAACATGATCCATCAAACCCAAATGTTTAATGGACACAAAGTCTAGAAATTCAGAAACCTGCTACCACGAAATCATTTGATTACAAAGAGTAAACAGTGGAGAACAACTGAATAATTACATTAATAATTCCACCGATAAAACCATCAACATCATCTTTGTTCGTCAGCATAATGATAAACATGTTAGCATCATTAGCAGGTTAACAGGGAAACATGTTCCTCAAACAAACAACACTACTGCTATAATAACACAAAACACACAAAGCTTTATTTAAGAGAATAAAAACTTACATTGTAAAAGTTCTGCATGAGTTTTACATTCTGGCTTTCTAAATTTCATAAACCACTGCACATTTAGCGAGAATTAAGTAAAAACAAAACTGAAAGTATCATTCCTACAGTTGAGAGCTTTCAGAGATAAAATGGTTGGATTCTCAAGGATGATTATGATTGGTCTTTATTGCCCTCTGCTGGTTATTCTATCAAAGCAGATTGAGCTGTGAGAAGATGTGTGGTCTATTAGCTTGCACAGACCATATGACTGATAAAACTTTGGCGTGCATATGATATGCATCTACCCCACAACCCTAATCCTACCCATCGCGTAGCATTTACACGCCAAAGTCCATTTTTTGTCCAATATATATATATTAAATAAATATATAATTCATACAAAAATACAAATCAATAAAACAATAAAAACTAAAATGTTTCTTGTAGTTTTTCACAACATGTTTCAAAGCAGATTTACAAAGAATAATGCAAATGCACTATTAAACAAACAAAAGCAACATATAAACATTAAACATATATTTAAATAGAAAACTGTAAAAAATATACATATGTACATGCACACTGTCTTTTTTTGCATGTTTACCATTTATGTTATGAATACAATTTTATTTTTATTTATTTATTTTTATATAGAAACAACCATTAATGGATTCAGTGGAAACAATAATTCTTAGCTGATCAGTTAGGATTGGTCATCTTTAATTACCAGCCCGCTTTACATAAATACTAAATGCAGATACAGTTCAGTCAGGACCTCTTAAGTCAAAAAGAAAACCATAGACAACCCTTTAAGGCCAGTTTTATTGGCATGTTTTCTAAAGTTACATTTGGCGGCATGGCTCTGTTCCAAGTTCCCTGTCCTCTTCATGAGCTCCATGAAAGCCAAGACAGGGAAACAGCAGCAGCTTCAGGGGCAACCCTCCTATCTTAAGAACATGAGAGCAGCACAAAAAATCCCTGAACAGAGCATGCAACAATGACAACAGAATGACATTAAGTTAAACAGAAGTTAGAGGAGGAGATGGGGAGGAGGTGGGTTGCAAGCAGCGTACAGAGGAAGCAGCAAAGCAAGCAGACAGAAGCTGCGTTTAAGTAAGCCGCCCTGTTTGAGATTTGCCAATTGAGTGCTTAGGAGTCGGATCAGCTGATAGGGACCGGGTTTGAATTGTCCCAATCTGCTGATAGCAAAGCTTGACTACGAGGCCTGCCTGAACTAACGCAGAATGCTTGATTTAACAAACAGAGGTAGGGGTCCAGCCCAAAACTGAAAATTAAAAATATATTGCAGAAATATGTTGAATCTTCTGCAGATCTGTTTGCTCTGAAGGCAAATTTACAAGTAACAGCTAGAATAAACATGATTTTTGTAAAGATTTTATTCCCCGAGTTGAAGTTATTTGCCTTCAGTCAGTGCTATGGAGCTAGTCTTTGGTCAGTCATTTAGAGCTGACAGATTTCACAAATAAATCATGTACTGTATGATGAGCACTGATTGATTTTTATTTTAGTTTTAGACTTTTGATTCCATCCAGTCTGAGGGTATCACGTGTGTGATATTTAGAGCCAGTTCTTGAACACATATTGTTTATAACGGTTCATAAAGTTGTTAAATGTGTGATGTTTACAGTGTTAAAAATATGTTCAAGTCGTGTGGTGAATTCCAGCCTTAAGCAGTGACGTCACTAATGTCCTGCACACCTGTACAGTTTAATCAGGCTCCGCCGGGCCCTCCACAGTCATCATTATGGGCCCTCAGTGTTTCTGGGTCTCCTGTACTCAGTCGCTCTTTTCCTCCTCGAGTGACACCCAGCAGGTAACCTCTGTGCAGACGCTTGACTTACAAGAGGGGACAGGGGATAACTTACAAGAAATTTCCAAAAGAAAAGGATTAAAAAATTTTATACATCCTTTTTACTTTCTTACATATTTTAAGGCCTCAATAAATGTAATGCTTTAGTTTGAATTTAATGTTCGTTTTATTATTAGTCTGTTTTAGTTTGTGTACATGGTATTTCACCTTCAAATAAATCACCAATTTTTTCTTCAAAATCCTATTTTTATGCAACAAAAATACATCTTTACCAGAGGGTCAAATATTTAATTCCGTAAATTTAAATATTAGATATTCAATATCGATTGAATATCTATTTACAACTGGGTAAATACACATTCATAAAATAATTGTTTTATGGATTCACAAAAAATAATGTATTCACAAACATTAAATCAATGTTCAAATCATAAAACAAATCCTGAAATTGTATCATTTATGTCATGATGGAAAATAGCGATTAGATAAATATTCTGATGTCGCTTTATGGTCTTTTTGGGGTTAAATTATGTTTTATGCAGACATATTTTGGGTCACCGCTCCCAGCAATCTATTGAAAATATCAGCAAAAGTATAAAGGAAACGCCGTTATAACAGCGTCTTTACATGCATTTTGACCGCTCCCAGCACCCATACCGTAAGTGCGCAAGCCAAGGAAAAGTGCGGCTGGCTTGATTTTCAAGATTTTCAAGGCTTGACCGCAGTGATACAAGGCCACTTCTTCACGTCATTCTCCCAACCATTTACCACCGAGGGTAAAGGTAAAGGTGTTATTTCACCCTTTTTAAGTTCGTTGAAGTAGTGTTCCCACATCGTTAGGAGGTTTGGATTGCTAAATCTTGAATGACTGTCAACTGTTGAATGAATGAGTGTCACGTCCCGCTTGTTTGCTTCGAACCGGAAGACGCTCCCACTTTTGACGCAAGGCCTCATGGGGCGTAGGAAACTTGTGGATAGAGCATGTGGCCTATAGCACTACAGTAAAATCCCAGGACAGCCCTAGTCCGAATGTTCACTGCTATTTATTACTCAGCATTGTCTGGCATGAATATCCATTCATTCATAAAGAGACAGCAGCAATTCTACAACGGGTTACATTTGAGAACTATTGAGTTAGAAAATAGAGTAAATATAGTCGCCTATAAGGTGATTAGTCTGATTAACATGAGACACACACACACACACACTCTCTCACACAAAATTGAAGAAATCTGTTGTTTCAGGTTTCTAGACTCTAGGTTTATGTTTATTATTGTCATATTATACATTTTGCATTCTGATCTTTTTATGTAGATTTAGAGAAGTATTTTAGTTCAGTACAGTAATGCTTTTATTTCAGTCCCCTGCTGAAAAAAACTAACAAACAACAACAACAAAAAAAGAATAGAAACCACCACATAATTTTTAATGGTTTTACTGGTTATAATGAAAGTTGTATTGTTTTTAATGGAAACTGTATGTATTTTAATGGAAATTGGTTGCCTTCTATTCATGGCTTTTGTTAAAGTTACTAAATCCTAATGCAATATGTCCCAAGAAAAACACTACAGGAAACCATTATTTAATGGTTTTACAGTTTTTTACGATTGCTGTAACAAAATATTGTTTTTATAAAGTTGTGTATAGTTTTGACAAAAGTGTTCCATTTTGCAAATGATCTGAAGTGTTGTGCTACTTTGGTGTAGGGTTGTGTTAATTGTGTGTAGTGTTTTGACAAACCGGGCCCTGTTTTCAAAATTATGCTTAAGCAATCGTAAAAAACTGTAATGGTGAAAAGTTGATGGTTTGTAATACTTGTAATGGTATTTGTAGTGGAAATCATTTGAATTTCTGTGATGGTCTCTTGTTTTTGTCTGCAGGGTCACCATGGGTTTTGTGATGTGGCACCAGTACAAAAGTCACTTCAGAGGAAAAAACAGAAGTTTTCCTCATCTGATTTCTAATCATGAATTGCATGATTCTGTAAAGCTGCACAAACACGTGTGTGTGATGATCACTGTGGGTTTGTGTCTGTTGATTCTGCTGAATGTGATGTCTGTCTGTAGCGGCTCTTTATTCACCATCAGCGATCAGAGAAGGTCAGACTAACATCTTAAAGCTGAAAGTAAAACACAAGCAAACGTGTGTCACATTACTGCATTATCCACTTTAGAACAACCAAAACAAACTATTTGCATTATTAGTCAGAGATTTATAAACTAACCCTGTGACATACGATTTTTAAAGCTCTTTTTGCATTCAGATTCTGATTTAGCATCCAAACCACCATAAATGATGACCCTTGACCCTTATCCATACTTTTGTTCTCTTTCTGTCACAGTTTTATTTATGACAATTATAGTAATTATAAATAGTTACCATCTTTCCATTAAAATTGACATTCTCTAAATATTTAATTTCATAATTTCAGATATAAAAAACAATGACTATAAAGTGCGTGCATAATTATTAGGCACGTTTATATTCTTATCATATTTTTTTTCCAAGCACATTTTACCAATTCAAACCACATCAATCAAGGCTGGAAGTGAAAAAGTCCTTATATTCAGGGGTGCAGAATTATTAGGCAGGTTTTCTTTTACAGATAAAATGAGCCAAAAAAGAGATTTAACTCAGACTGAAAAGTCAAAAATGATTAAATCCCCATGAGAAATATTCAAAACTAATGCAATACAAAAATTGCAAAGTTAAGGCATGACCATTGGACAGTGAAATGCTCACTGGGTCAGCGGGGTCAGAAAAAACAGGTGGAGAAGAAAAGACACATGTTAACTGCAAAAGAATTAAGAATTAATGTGAAGAATTAGGTGTGAAACCATCAGGAAGCATTCAGTCTCCAGCGCCAGCATTTTCCAGAACTGCAACTTTCCTAAAATATGACCCTCACTTAATAAGAATCACATGCTGAAGTGTTGTGAAATACATGAAGACTATTTTTATAGGCTTTATGGACAGATAAGTTTTGAGTTACCCTTGAAGGAGCATCACATCCTCTTGTACCACTGTTTGAAGAATTAATCTTCCAGAATCTGGCAGTAAGTTTTAGGAGCTCATTTTTAGTCAATCTCTTTTCCTGAAAAATCTGTCTTGCAGAATTGACTTCCAATTCAGTTTAGTATCCTAAAAGTATTGCACTTACAGGGTGCTTTTATTAAGTAAACAAATACGTGAATGAATTTGTACTATACTTAGCATGAAATAAATGTATTTCAAATACAAGTGTATTTATTTTTTCACTAGTGAAATACTATTATTTTTAAATAAAAAAGAAACGTCAAGATACTTAACTATAAACCGAATCAAACTCTTATTAAACATGTTAGTCACAATTACCAAGAAAGTAACCTAAGAAGAAGAAACTATATTAACTTTAATTTAAACAATCAAACATTTTGAATCATCACTACTCACTCTAGCATCTCCGGTTTATAATGTGGATCATCCTTCAGATCAGAGAGCAGCTTCACTCCTGACGCTCCTAGTTTATTTCCAGACAGATCCAGATATCTCAGGTGTGAGGGGTTTGATCTCAGAGCTGAAGCCAGAGCAGCACAACCTTCATCTGTGACTCCACAATCCCTCAACCTGTAGAGAACAATGACACTCTTCAGTCTCTCAGTTCAGGGTCTACAGATCAGATAAGCAGCAACTTCACGATTAACAGATCAAGTCTAAGGTTCAGACCCGCTTCTGATTGACAGAGTTCATTTCAATACCATAAAAAAAAGTATGTTTTTTTTCTTTACATGAAAACCCTAAAATCTTCAACACATCTGTATGATGTGAAAACATACTGAAACAAGGAAACATATTTCCTACATAGCTGAGTGTGAGCCTTTATCATTTCTGTTAATTTTTCAAGTGAAGGGGCACAGACGAGCATATCACATATCACAATAATAATAATGAGCCTTCTCCTGTCCTCATATGATGTTTGAAAAATGTATTTTTATGTATATTTCATAATAGGGAAAAAAGATTAAGGGTGTAACTATTAAAGGTTCAATTCACAATTTTGAAATCACAATCTGACACTCTCATAATACTACAAATTAGTCTTGTCACAGTACCAACATTTTAGTTGTTCACCAATACCATATTTGAAAATAAAAAGTATTAAGTACATTAAATCAGTATAATTAAGTTAATAATGATTAATTAATACTTTAAAAGAGAATGTAGCCTTCAAATATTTTTAACTTAAGTAACATTTAAAGAAATTAAACCTCATATAGAACAAATGATACGTCTATTAATCAGCATTTACACTCCGAGATCTATTGACATCAGATTTTATTATTATTATTATTATTATTATTATTATTTGTCCCATCCATTGCTATGGTTATCACTGTGGCAATCATCACAATTTCTGATTCAGATTTAAAATATTATTTAAATATGGTTGTCACTCCAGAAAATTTGCAATGTGTAATAATAACATCTCGGTTACGTATGGTAACCCTCGTTCCCTGAAGGAGGGAACGGAGACGTCACGTCGGATGACCAACGAATTGGGATCTCGCTTAGAGAGACCAATCTACTTTGAGTGTAAAATAAATGAGCCAATGCACATTGGCATGCGATTATTGCATCCAGCTGCCGCTGATCACAGCGTGAGTATAAGTAGGCAG
>NW_015536473.1:48416-49237 GCF_001515605.1 Sinocyclocheilus anshuiensis | reverse complement strand
CGGGACGTGACGTCTCCATTCCCTCCTTCAGGGAACGAGGGTTACATATGTAACCGAGACGTTCCCTTTCAGTTGGTCACTCTCGATGTCACATCAGATGACCGACGAATTGGGATCCCTAACAAAGGGCCACAGGTACTGCCCCTTCCAGTGTCCCGTGGAAGCCACCTGCACCCCTACTTTTTGGCGTAGGCCAGGGCTTACCACAACAGGACCAGCTACTGCTGCTATGGCACTACCCAATCAGTAGGACTGGATAACACTGGGAAAACGTACCCATTCCACTTGGGACAGGAACGTTGCGGAAGCTCCATCTTTCCCGAAGGAGGTTTCGGAAGCAATACTCATATGAACACTCGTCTAGGTGCATATTGAAGAATGGAGGTGATTGAAACCCTCATGGAATGGCAGAAGTCTGCCGAGGAAACATGGGCACTCAGGCTATACCGTGGACTTTACACATGGGATCCACTTACACGAAGGCTAAGAATCTAGCGAACATGTTAGGGGTCGTCCTCCCTGACCTTGCACAGTATCTGTGCAAGAAGGCTCACTGGAGGAAACGCATATTTGCGAGGGCCCTGCGGCCAGCTGTGTGCCAGTGCATCCGTGCCGAGTGTTCCCTCTGTCAGGGAGAAGAACAACTGGCAGTGAGAGGTTTCTGGAGAGGCAAAACAGGTCTACCTGAGCGGCTCCGAAACGTCACCAAACCAGCTGGACCGTCTGGGGATGGAGTCGCCATTCTCCCGGGAGCGCAGCTCGAGACAGCTCGTCGGCTGCCCGGTTGAGCAGCCCAGGAATGTGAACAGCACGAAGCAACC
>NW_015536473.1:47498-47937 GCF_001515605.1 Sinocyclocheilus anshuiensis | reverse complement strand
GCAAGACAGGACCATCGGCCGCCTTCACTGTTGTGAAGCGGATGCCACTGAACTTGGGGGGACGCCGGGCGTCCTGAATCGCATAGCCGAGGCTGATGGACACCAGAAACCAGCGAGACGGGCTGGGTAGCTCTAGCCAGGCACCCAGATACCGTGCAAGCGGGACCAACGGAACCACTGCCATACCCGCAGTGGGGCAGCGAAGTGGAACGCAGGGACCCAACTCGGGCGGCTTGTGAGCGGACCGAAGAAGGGTCTGAGTGTGCGGTGCACCGCTTACCTGGTTCCACAGGTTGGCAGAAGGTGCGTGAGTAGGGCCTTCGTTGACTCTCTCGAACCGCCCGCTGGCGAAGGAGGAGGATGAGCGTGGTCCGGTGTTGGTCCGTCCACGACTCTCCTTACCCTCCCGGGACCCAGGGACAGAGAAACCCGCTCTTTC
>NW_015536473.1:42178-46741 GCF_001515605.1 Sinocyclocheilus anshuiensis | reverse complement strand
GAGGGTTCGTGAGTAGGGCCTTCGTTGATTCTCTCGAACCGCCCGCTGCTGCCAGCTGACGAAGGAGGAGGATGAGCATGGTCCGGTGTTGGTCTGTGCACGACTCTCCGTACCCTCCCGGGACCCAGGGACAGAGAAAACTGCTCTTTCGTCGAGATTTTCCAGATTCTCCACCCGGCCCTCCTCCGGGGGAGGGAGAGGTGCCTTCACCATCCCCTGAGAGCAGCTTCCTCCCTCTCTGGGTCGCCCGTCCCGGGGCCTCTTGCTCTTTTGCTCACCGCCAGATTTGACGGGGGCCCGGACGGGTGGGGCGGCCTGCCTACGCCCAGCTCCACGGCGCCGCTTGCCGGAGCGAATGTGGCGCTGGAGCGGGGGCGGATGCAGGGGGCCGCCCTCAGCGATGAGCAGGCTGGGGCGCTGCGGCCGGTGGACGGGTGGACGCCTCAATCTGCTTCTGTACAGCCGAGAAGGTCATCCGACGTGACGTCGAGAGTGACCGACTGAAAGGGAACAATAAGAACTTTTACTTAATACCTAAAACTATAGTATCTAATGTACTAATACCTAAATTAAATATTACTTTATTATGAACTAATGATGTGTTCAGGTATGTACTAATCAAAACTAATCCATCAAAACATTAACTAACAAACATGTACTAAAGGTTCATCTCCGTCTACACTTGGTACAATTTCTGACGTGGATAAAACTCTACAGATGATTCTACATCCTTGTCAGAACTACAACTATAAACTATTTGTAAATATTTATTTGTGAGTACCAGTGTGTGTGTGTTTGATCCGGAGAGATGATTTACCAGAGTTTCTCCAGTTTACAGCGAGGATCCTTCAGTAGATCAGAGAGCAGCTTCACTCCTGATGCTCCTAGTTTATTTCCAGACAGATGCAGATATCTCAGGTGTGAGGGGTTTGATCTCAGAGCTGAAGCCAGAGCAGCACAACCTTCATATGTGACTCCACAATCCATCAACCTGTAGAGAACAATGACACTCTTCAGTCTCTCAGTTCAGGATCTACAGCTCAGATAAGCAGCAACTTCACGATTAACAGATCCAGTCTGAAGCCTTGGCAACTTTATATTAAAAGGGTGGTTGACTGTTTTTTTAGGCTTGATTGTGTTTATGGGGTGCGGTCTAACATGTGTTAAAGGGGTCATATGATGCGGTTTCAAGTTTTCCTATTAAAGCATGTCAACATATTCTGTTACACCAAATACACAAAATAATGATCTTTAAAAAAGCATCATCCCCTTTAATGCTTCGTTTAACAAAAAAAAAAAAACGCATTATTTTTCACACCAAGCCAATTTGCGGATGTATAAACTAAGTTTTAGAAGGATTTAAGATTCTTTGAAGACTGACAGTAAACATCACCACTGAAGAACTGTGCTACAATCCTACCTTAAACAGGGTTTCTGTGGGGTCTTAAATTGTACAAGAAAGTCTTAATTATGATTTCAAGATGTCTTAAATTTGGGGATGGAAAGACCAGAATTGCGATATGTTGAATGTGACGATTAAACTTCAAAAGGCTATGATTTCATGAGCGCTGCACTTTCAAAGTCCGGTGCTGCATATAGTGCATTGCTTTGTGTTCTGCTGTTACCGGGGAAATAGTTATAGGTCTGCCAAAAGCATCACCTGCTGGCAGAGAATGGATGTGCATTTTCAATAAAACTGTTGTTTTGTTTAGATTTCAGATTTTTGTTTAGATGCATTTAGAGTGCGTTCTTTCACTGAATGAATCAGTCTATTAAAATGCATTTAAAATGATCACATAATTCAAGATATGGGGCAGAAAATGTATATATTTATATAATTTTATATAGTTAATATCACACGAAGAGTGACGTTTTTTTTCTCCAAAAGTCAGCATGATTACAAATGTGATATTGATTTTATACAACAGTTCAATAAAAAAAAAGTGAATATTAAGAGACTTACGTTTTAGACACCATATTTTCTGTTTTTGCTCTATTTTTCCAACAAAAATCATTCCAAACACAGCCACAGCGCTGTTTTGCGTCTCTGAGTAACAGGACGGTGTTTCGTAGGGATGGGCGGATCGATCCTCAAGTATCGATACTGACGTTGTATCGAAAGGATCGATCCTCACATAAAAATATCGATTCTAAAGTGCATTTTTAAAACATTAATTTTATTTACTTATCAAGAAATTCGGTGCATAAAATAAGCTTCTAGGTGGAAAAATAGACTATATTAGCGAATAATTGTGTTGGATAGAACCATTTCTCCTGCTCATCGGAATATATGCAAATGCTGAAAGACAGAAGCAATCAATCACAGACAGCATTCGCTGCTGATGCATGGCTCACAGTGCTTGTTCAAATAGGGCTGCGTTTCCTAAAAGCATTAGAAGCGTAAGTAGATCTTAAGAAACCATTGCCACATTATTACATTACATTACATTGTTACTATATATAAAATTAATTATGAAAAAATGCATCACGGTTTCCACACAAATATAAAGCAGCAATAATAGCCTAATAAATGCTTCTTGAGCAGCAAATCAGCATATTAGAATGATTTCTGAAGATCATGTGACACTGAAGACTGGAGCAATGATGCTGAAAATACAGCTGCGCATCACAGAAATAAATTACATTTTAAAATATATTAAACGAAAACTAAAACTAAGACGAAAACGATTGATGAAAAAACTATTTCGTAAACTGAAATAAAATAAAAATGGCAAAATAATTCAAAAACTAAAACGAAACGAAACTAACAAGAGTTATTGAAAAACTAACTGAAATAAAATAATAATTATCAAAAATAAGTAATCGTTTTAGTAATCATTACGTTCTCACCCCTTGGCGGAAAAATATATGAGCTGTGTGGCGCCGGCGGTTTAGGGAAATACCTGTAAATGGCGCATCGCACACGTGAGGTTATCTGACGGAGAGACGCAAAGCAGTTTAAAGCAGAGTCCTGCACGGGTCCTGTTTGGTAAACGTGCACCAGCAGTACTTAACAGAACACTCGACCCGTTATCCAACAGCAGCACTAATTTAATTCTGTACCAGACCAGACCCGTTTGACAAAGACTGCGAGTCGCGAACCGCACCCGCATTAAATCTATTACATCAGGTAGGCAAAATTATTTATTTTCTCATGTAACACAACCAAGCAAACCAAAATTAGGCATTCTAAGTTGGTGCTTTGAAGAAAAACAGGCACGCAGCGCAACGTAATAATTAACAGAAAAAAAGAGGAGAACGCGTCTGAAAACAGAAAACAATACAAAACTTTAGCATAGCATCTTGTGATCACTCTGCCAGGCTTTCGGACAATAGGCTAAATCCTAAATCACATCATAAACACGCTTATAATTCTTAATAAATGAAAAGAACATATTCAAATATGAGTCTTTACTGTTAAATGCGATTGCCGTTATTATTGAATTTCATTCGTCCCAGTTATGATTTATGCGCAGTTGTTCACGGAAAAGTGAGCAAGACACGACAGTTACAATATATTATGATTGTTAAAAAAGAAAAAAGACATCTAACCGTCATAACCAAATTAGGCTACATTTATTGTCATATTAAATATCTCAATACACATCATTAGATGACATTAAGCAGTCCTTGTGTAGATTTATTTAGTAAAAAGGCTTGACGGATTCATTTTGGCATATATTTGTATACTTTTACAATTTAATCAATCTCGGTATGCGTTAATTTTGTGTCGCTAGACATTTGCATCACTAAGGCTAAATTATGCCTTATTGCCTTTTATGCCCAAGTCTTTCTTTGGCCTGCGTTCTGGAAGTGATCTGTTCATTCTGCTAAACTTTAATTAAAACTGAAACTAAAACTGAAACTAAAACTGAAACTAAAACTGAAACTAAAACTGAAACTAAAACTGAAACTAAAACTGAAACTAAAACTGAAACTAAAACTGAAACTAAAACTGAAACTAAAACTGAAACTAAAACTGAAACTAAAACTGAAACTAAAACTGAAACTAAAACTGAAACTAAAACTGAAACTAAAACTGAAACTAAAACTGAAACTAAAACTGAAACTAAAACTGAAACTAAAACTGAAACTAAAACTGAAACTAAAACTGAAACTAAAACTGAAACTAAACTAGTTTATGTTTTGTAATTGCTGTTAATAAATCTGTCAGAAAAAAATATGCTAAAGTTTCACCTTTAGGGGTACAACAGCCTGGCAGCCTTTTACAAAAATTAGCCATGGTTTTATTACAGTAACCACAGTTTACCTCAGTATTTGTACTAAAACTGCAGTAACCACAAATTTACAATGGTAATAATAATAATAATAATACTACATTTAGTACTTATGTAACACCATGTTTATTTTTCATGAGGTACCCTCAAAGGTGCACCTTTGTAACTTATCTACCCTTAAAGCATTCATACTTGTATGGTACTAATATGCTCCCTTTTAGGGGTACAGTTGCACCTTTGAGGTTACTGCCCCAGTAAAGGGCTAAAATACAATTATAGTATATTTTATTTCTGACAGTGTAAACAAAAAAGGCCTATGAAATGT
>NW_015536473.1:41690-42168 GCF_001515605.1 Sinocyclocheilus anshuiensis | reverse complement strand
TTTACAGTAATTTTACAGTTTAATATGGTACTATAGACATTGCCCTACCCCGCTCATATGGTATTACTTTTATTTGTGCAGGTCTTAAAAAAGTCTTAAATTTGAGCTTAAAAATCCTGCAGAAACCCTGTTAAATTAACCAATAAATTATTTTGCCAACAAAACTTTGGTCAAACATATTAATTTTATGTAATGGAGAAATCTAACTATTAAGTGAGTATAATTACTGATTATATTCTTTTAATAATTTAAAAGATCAGTTTAGTTTAGTTTAGAGGTATCTGTATTGGTATTGATATCGACGATACTGGGCTTGAAAATATCGCTATCGGATCGAAAATAAAATGAGAGGTATCGCCCATCCCTAGTGTTTCGTTCCTGAATGAATCAACCGTTTAAATGATTCGGTTCAATCGTAATGACTCCCTTAACAGTGACTTGCTGCCACCTGCTGGCGGTTTTAATTTCACATTTGAGG
>NW_015536473.1:40007-41581 GCF_001515605.1 Sinocyclocheilus anshuiensis | reverse complement strand
GATAATAATTGTTTAAATTAATATAATAATTAATACTTTTGACGTCTATTTTCTTAAAAGTGGTTTGAAGGCTGAAATGTAAAGTTTATCATTTTATAAAACGTTTAGTTTTTGTGAAAACCATAAATAATGCTTTTATAGTAATTTTACAGTTTAATATGGTACTATAGACATTGCCCTACCCCGCTCATATGGTATTACTTTTATTTGTGCAGGTCTTAAAAAAGTCTTAAATTTGAGCTTAAAAATCCTGCAGAAACCCTGTTAAATTAACCAATAAATTTGTTTGCCAACAAAACTTTGGTCAAACATATTAATTTTATGCAATGGATAAATCTAACACACTGGCGAGCTACTCAATGAGTGCTCAGCCAAACACAGCAACATCTCTCAGTTCAGACCTGCTTCTACATGTGTTTTGAGGGGGTTAGTTTCAATATCATAGAACATGTCAGAACTGTTTAATTCTTTTGTAAATACCCCAAATCATCAACACACATCTGTATGATATAAAGCAGCTGTTTTTAGATCATCCACTCAACCTATAATATCTTATAGTACTTTAGAATTGTGTCAAACACTTTGGAAAGAATGTAATGAAAATTAAAACAGCATATTTTTCAATTAACTGACAGGACACTTTCTTTATGACACAGTTTTGGTTTTAATTTTCTTCATAATCAACAAAGGAGCAAAATTTAGGAGGATGCTGAGAGATTTATATAATCTTACCAGAGTTTCTCCAGTTTATCAACTGCAACACCCGCTGACTGCAATGATAGAGCTTGGAATAGCCAGGACAATTTTTTTATATAACTCCAACTGGATTCATCTGAAAGAAGTCATATACACCTAGGATGCTTCGAGGGTAAGTAAAACACAATCTAATTTTCATTTTTGGGTGAACTAACCCTTTAAGTTTAAGAAAACATTCTCTTCAGTTATCTGACTGCACTTTTTTTTTACTTTACTTTTAACTTTTTTGTATATCATTCATTATTTACAGTGGGATGATAATGATGGAGTATGCTGGACTTGTATACATTCTTACTGCAGTTTCTCCAGTCTACAGTGAAGATCTTTCAGTTCATCAGAGAGCAGATTCAGTCCAGACACTCCCATTTCATTTCCAGTCAGATCCATTTCTCTCAGATGTGAGGGGTTTGATCTCAGAGCTGAAGCCAGAGCAGCACAACCTTCATCTGTGACTCCACAATCCCTCAACCTGTAGAGAACAATGACACTCTTCAGTCTCTCAGTTCAGCAAACACTGGTATAAATGATGTGTGATATATATGAATTTCTCCTTTCATAGCTCTGGTCAGACAGTTCACACTAAAACCATAAATATTTCCATGTTTTATCAGTGTATGATTGTTGTCAGTGTGACTTACTGAACTGATCTGGATTCTTTAATCACAGGCAGCAGCTTCTGAAGAACTTCATGTGCTGTATTTTGGGTTCCAACAAACTGTTTTAGATTAAACTCATCCATCTTCTGCTCTGATGTCAGCAGCACATAAACCATAGCTGACCACTGTGAGGAGGAGAGTTTGGTTTCTCCTATTTGTCAA
>NW_015536473.1:29486-36080 GCF_001515605.1 Sinocyclocheilus anshuiensis | reverse complement strand
TAGCCCTGATGTTTTTAAAATTTACCAGCGGTTTCTGGGTAACAAAAAAAAAAAAAGAATTCTGTGTGCATTACTAAATATTCTAGTTCTTTTACCACTTTTCTTTATTCCATTAAAAGCATCTTTGGGTCTCGATCAATTTGGGATCATCAGTTTTATTTGACTACTTACAGATGTACAGACGTTTATTTTACTACACCACTGATGGTTAAAACATGTTCATGTATTTAAGAAAATAAAACTGAATTGATCGAGGGTGGCCTCGCACCATGATTGTGGCGCCCTTGATTACTGTAAAAATCTTGTGACAACTAGCTCTCCTCTATGTCTTGTTTCAAAGAGTAAATCAAGATTATAACCCCAAGTTAAACACAGAAGATGAAATACTCTGCCCATCTCACATCAACATTAACAGCTCTATTAAGCTCAGGGTTGGTTAGGCCTGTTATGGATCACGTTTCAGATTGATTACATCTTTCTCAGCGTCCAGTGTTTCTTTGCACTAAATCCCAATTTGTTCCACTCAAAAGGTCTAAACCAAATTTTTAACTCAAATTGTCATTTTTCAATTGAGTGTTTAGCTACTTTGCTTCCATTTTTTGGCAGAATGCCAAAATGACACCATTTAAAAATCAAGTCTTATATAGGCTAACTTAAAAAATGAAGTTGAAATTGGTTAAATTAATATGATGAGATAAAATAATGGAAAAACATATGTTGCTATGACTTATTAATTACCATTTTTACAGTGCAGAACGCTGAAATTACATGCGGCGCACAACCCAGCAAACTCTCGGATGCAGCCCTGATTTGTTAATATGACTGATAACATTTATGTTCATTATATGCTATTTGGTGTTAAGAAAGCATTGTTCATGGCTCGTGATGCTGTAGTGCTTCTGTACCACACACAATCGCTATTGTAGCCTACTGTAAAACTGAAACATTGGTGAACGCGTTTGGAAACGACGTTTTGAGGGAAATACAATCTGAATAATTTGACGTCACAATAAGACATCCTGCAGTGAACGACTCAAGACGTTTTATTTTTATTTTTTGGCAGAATTACATATTGTCACCTCCCACATCATTAAAACAATTACGATATAGATGACAAATAACCCACACTCCTAGCTAACTACTTTTCTCATCCTAAGTGACCAGTGCGTCTCATAGAGCCGTTTATATTGAAACTTTTGCCACAACCACAGGTGATTAAACATACCGGTCTGAGTTGACCTCACAGATCAAATACCTTTCTTTCCATTTCTCCTTAAATGCTAATATAAGCCCTGTGTTTTCACTCTCTCTTGTGAAGTCTTGTTTGTGTTACACTGTATTTCTGAGCTCTCTCTCTGGTTACATGTGTTATGGTTTTGATCTTGTGCCTGGTTTCCTGGATTTCCCTGTTTGCCTGTGTTTGGGACTCTGTCGTTTGTATTGTTTGACCCTTTGCCTGGTATTTAGATTATGATTGTGGATTACTCTTATTAAAGCTGCGTGTGGATCTTCAACCCAAGTCTTGGAGCAGTTCATAACACAAATACACTTTATATAATTTTCACTTTATTTAGTTTTTTATTATTTTATGTTATTGTTCAAGTCATCCGGGGCTCAGATTGGACATCTTTGTGGGCCGTATGTTTGACACCCCTGATCTAGACAATATCTAGTGAATCCAAATTGATTCTGCACTCAATTACATGGTCATTACCTATAAAACAAGACAGTGAAAGACGACACACATGACAGTGTGATGCTGTGTGTCTCTGTGTCTTCAGTCTCTGCTGATTGTGTGACTGTGACGTCTCTGTAGCGGCTCTTATTCACCGTCAGCTGATCCTGAGAGAACTGGAGTGACGTCTAAATACTGAGAGTCCTACAATAAACACACAGACAGTCACATATGAGTATGAGACATTACTGCTGTCACGTCACATCAGCAGATCCATTTCAGAAAAAACACACAGTATATTCATATTACAGCCAGAGATATGAATGAACAACTGATCAGAGATTAATAACAGTGAATGATCAACAACTCTCTCTTGATCATTTACACCCTGAGACACTGGAAGAGATGAAAATATTCATATATTCATAGATTATCACAGAATTAAACACAGTTTAAAGTAGACTAAAGTGGAGTTGAATTATTATCTTATATTCTCCAATTACACACATATGAGGCCTTTTACTAAACTCTGCGCATTTTAAAAGATTTAAATAATAATATAGGCTACTCACAATAGTATATTGTCTCCAGTTTATAATGTGGATCATCTTTCAGATCAGAGAGTAACTTCACTCCTGATTTTCCTAGTTTATTCCCAGACAGATACAGTTCTCTCAGGTGTGAGGGGTTTGATCTCAGAGCTGAAGCCAGAGCAGCACAACCTTCATCTGTGACTCCACAATTACTCAACCTGTAGAGAACAATGACACTCTTCAGTCTCTCAGTTCAGGAAACACTGATATAAATGATATATAATTTTTCCTTTTACTGCTTTGGTAAGAAAGTACATGCTAAAGTGTTAAATGTGATCATGTTTTATCAGTGTAGTGAGTGTTGTCAGTGTGACTTACTGAACTGATCTGGATTCTTTAATCACAGGCAGCAGCTTCTGAAGAACTTCATCTGCTGTATTTTGGGCTCCAACAAACTGTTTTAGATTAAACTCATCCATCTTCTGCTCTGATGTCAGCAACACATAAACCAGAGCTGACCACTGTGAAGAGGAGAGTTTGGTTTCTCTTATTTCTCCAGATCTCAGATAATCTTGGATCTCCTGCATCAGTGAATCATCACCCAGTTCATTCAGACAGTGGAAGAGATTGATGGATCTCTCTGAAGAGTGATTCTCCCTGATCTTCTGTTTGATGAACTCAACTGTTTCCTCTTTGTTGTAGTTGCAGCTTCCTGTCTGTGTCATTAGTTCTCGTAAGAGAGTCTGATTGGACTCCAATGAAAGACCCAGAAGAAAACGCAAGAAAAGGTCCAAATGTCCATTTTTACTTCGTAAAGCTACATCTACAGCTCTCTTATGCAGCTCAGATAATGAAACATATTTCTTCTGGTTTAAAATCTTAGAAAACACACTTTGTTCAGTTTGGTCGAACACATTTATGTAGTTCTTTGTAAAGGAGAGGTGCACATATAGAGCTGCTAGATGTTCCTGGATGCTCAGATGAACAAAGCAGAAGACTTTCCCCTGAAACAAGCCAAACTCCTCTCTGAAGATCTGAGTGCACACTCCTGAGTACACTGCTGCTTCTCTCACATCAATGCCACACTCTCGCAGGTCTTCCTCATAAAAGATCAGGTTGCCTTTCACAAGTTGCTGAAAAGCCAGTTTCCCC
This sequence comes from Sinocyclocheilus anshuiensis, assembly GCF_001515605.1. Classification (NCBI taxonomy): domain Eukaryota; kingdom Metazoa; phylum Chordata; class Actinopteri; order Cypriniformes; family Cyprinidae; genus Sinocyclocheilus; species Sinocyclocheilus anshuiensis. Next base: position 32,720 of record NW_015536473.1, on the reverse strand, counting down.
AGTTTGACAATCATGTCTTCATCTGTCACCTTCTTCTCATAGTGCTTCTCATGTGTGATGTTGGTCTGAAGGATCAGGAAGTGTGTGTACATTTGAGTGAGAGTCTTGGGAATCTCTCCACTCTCTGCTCGACTCAACATCTTCTCCAGAACAGCGGCTGAGATCCAGCAGAACACTGGGATGTGGCACATGACGTAGAGGCTCCTTGATGACTTCAGGTGTGAGATGATTGTATTGGACAGACTCTGATCACTGATTCTCTTCCTGAAGTATTCCTGCTGACATAAATTAGATGAGTAAAACTGATAGTAAAAAAATCTCTTGACAGCCTAGACAGAAATATTTTACCTCAGATTAGATGGCATGTGTTTTCCCCTAAATATTCTTGGAGTGTCCGTTAACTTCTTACTAATTATGGACAAACATGGACAACAGAGACTATACAATTGAGCAGTGAAAAGCAGTCGAAAAACCAAATGTGTGCAAGGGAAATTTGTACAATTTTGTTGAAATCACACAGAATTACCTTATAAATTAACCTCTCATACAGAACAATCAAACCCAATCTACAGTGGGTACGGGCAATATAACAAAGAGTGAAAAATTTAAGGGGGTCTGAATATTTTCCGTACCCACTGTATCTATCTAATCTATTCTTACATTCTCACATTGATCTATTTAAAAAGAGATGTTATACCTCAGATCAGTTGATGTGTGTCTTCCCTCAAATTTTACTGGTTCTTTCATAGACCGGTCACTCTTCATGGACACACAGCTGGACTCTGGTGAGATTGATCTGTCACTTTGGCTTTAACAGAATAGAGACAATAGAGTATAGAATAGAATAGAAGGGAAAAAAATCATATAGTTGATTTTATGTGGAGTACATTAATATAACAAAGAAAACATGAAAACATATGAAAAGTATTTTCAGCAACTTTAAATGAACTGATAAAATAAAAAAAATGGAAACCTGAATAATCATTACTTTACTGAAAAACATCCACAAATTGTTTCTATATTATGTTATCTACCTGTATCTATCTTTCTATCTATTGTTTTAGATATTGATTTTGCTATTGTTATTTACCTGCTTCAATGTTATGTTATTTGCTTGTATTTATGTTAACACCGTATATGCTTTGATATAAAAATGTTTGCACTTGCAATATTTGCTTTGTTAGGATGAATAAGCAACAGTTGTGAAAGTTAGATGTCCGAGTTTGATGCTCTGTAAGCAACCACAAAGTTTAACAAGAAGGTAGAAGGTATAGTGGTGAAGAGACTACAGTGAAGAAGAGGGCCAGATGCAGACAGCAACGTAATCGACAGAGGAAGGACATCCGTCATTGATATGTAGTTGGAATTACTCAAAAAGAAGCAATAATAAAAATAATAATAATTTGTTACATTTATATAGTGCTTTTCTGGGTACTCAAGGCACTTTACATAGAAGGGGGAATCTCATGGATATATATGTAGATGCCTCATTAGCGACTGTTTCTATGGGCCGCAATACGCAAGTCATCTGCCATTTTTGGAAAGGTCTGCGAACCCTCAAGCGCAATTTGACTGTGTGCGTCCACAACTTTGCGTCTTTGAATATTCATTGATTATTATGGTAAATGACGTCAAGTTGACCGTTCAAAAATGGCGGACGCATCAACGTATCTGGAGCGGTTGAATGTGGCATCTATACATATCTATGGGGAATCTCCTCAACCACCACCAATGTGCAGCATCCACCTGGATGATGCGACGGCAGCCATATTGCGCCAGAACGCCCACCACACACCAGCTTATTGGTGGAGAGGAGAAGGAGTGAGGAAGCCAATCAGTAAAGTACAAAAAGTTCTGAGGATTAAACCACTCTTCTGATGCTGCCTGCATTAAGCATGAAGGACACCTGATACCCGATCGATGAGCGCATACCAGCATCTCCAATATGTCTGTTTAGAGTTTGATTTAAGAACTCATAGCTTAGCTGATTTTGTTTTATTTTTGCATTAAAGGGTTACTCCACCCCAAAATGAAAATGTTGTCGTTTATCACTTACCCCCATGTCGTTCCAACCCTACTTTCTATTCATCAAAGAATCCTGATGTACTCAGTTGTTTTAAATATTGATAATAATAATAACAACAAATATGTTTCTCGAGCAGCAAATCAGCATATTAGAATGATTTCTGAAGGATCATGTGACACTGAAGACTGGAGTAATGATGCTGAAAATTCAGCTGCGCATCTCAGGAATAAATTACAATTTAACAGATATTCACATAGAAAACAGTTATTTTAATTAATAAAAATATTTCACAATATTACTGCTCTTGCTGTACTCGTTTGGATCAAATAAATGCAGGCTTGGTGAGCGGAAGAGACTTCGGTAACGCTTTAGATTACAACCCGCAATGTACTGCTTAAATAAACAGAATTTACAGCGTAACTTTTTTGTAATTACAACTGGAAAATAGGAGAAAACTAATCAAAGCGCAGACGAGGGACAACTTTGAAACTGCCTGGAGTGTGTTCCTTTAAAACTGCAGCAGTGTGTGGTAAGCGCAAACTGGAAACAGCTGGAATGGCGCATGAGACGAGTCTATCCGTGTTTGCGGCGCTAATGACAGGAATATGTGTAGAAAATACAAGAAAACTAATCGACATGAAGAGGAGAGAGATTTTTGAAACTGACTGGAATGTGTTCTTTTAAAACTGGAGGGTTTAAAGTTATTTGGTGATAGTGGTGTTGAGAAGTTGCTGGTGTGAAGTTGCTGAAATCGACGAATAAGCTTTCATAAGGTAAGTAGACTTGTGAATTATAAATCATAGCAGAAACTCATTAACTCATTTCACTAGATGTCCAGTTGTGTTGTTCAGTAATCTCCATCATGTCCGTCCTTTTATAATAGAATCTGTACCCCATGGTTAAAAAATACCTATACGCCTATAATAAAATATCAATATCAAATTATAAAAAGTATATATCGTCTTTCTAAATCATTCCCAAACATAAGATTGTTGTTTAGGCCATACATACCACGTAATATTAGAAAATACTTAAAGTATAATTGATTTGTAATTGTACAGGTGGTTACCGCTTTATTCCCCAAACATTGCATATTATTTCCATATACCTACACGGAGGTACTGAATAGGTATAATTACAAAAATGTTACGCTGTAAATTCTGTTTACTTATGCTGTACGTCGCGGGTTGTAATCTAAAGTGTTATCA
>NW_015536473.1:28155-28655 GCF_001515605.1 Sinocyclocheilus anshuiensis | reverse complement strand
AAGTTATTTGGTGATAGTGGTGTTGAGAAGTTGCTGGTGTGAAGTTGCTGAAATCGACGAATAAGCTTTCATAAGTTAAGTGGACTCGTGAATTATAAATCATAGCAGAAACTCATTAACTCATTTCACTAGATGTCTAGTTTTGTTGTTCAGTAATCTCCATCATGTCCATCCTTTAATAATAGAATGTGTACCCCATGGTTAAAAAATACCTATATGCCTATAATAAAATACCAATAAATTATAAAAAGTATATATCGTCTTTCTAAATCATTCCCAAACATAAGATTGTTGTTTAGGCCATACATACCACGTAATATTAGAATAAGCACCTCTTAGTTTCAAAATACTTACATGATTTGTGATTTGTAATTTTACAGGTTGTTACCCCTTTATTCCCCAAACTTCGCATATTATTCCCCTCACGGAGGTAAGAGGTACTGAATAGGTACACTATAATTACAAAAAAGTTACACTGTAACTTCAGTTTACTTACGCAG